>NC_135809.1:74256448-74358152 GCF_964213995.1 Mustelus asterias
TGTAAAGTTATACTTCCCTCACCACAAAGATGCTGCCTGAACTGCTGAAGCAATTCCCAGCACCTTCATTACACACACAAGTCATTTGACCCGACCGGTCTTGGTTGGTGTTTATGCTTCACGTGAGCTTCCTCTGACAGCATCTAACCTGTGCAGTTTCCCCACAAACCTTCCAGTCAGCATTGCTGTCTTTCCACTTACCACACTGGGTACTTCACTTCACAAATCCTGCCTGAAAGTGAATGATATAAATGGGCAGAAGGGGATATTTCCCAGCAGTCAGGAACGCCGGTACCAGGAAGTCCAAACACATAATACAATAACCATCGAGCGTGGACTTTAAACTGTGTATCCATTACAGTCCAAGATGCCGAGGATTGAGATGATTATTTTAAAGTTGAATAACTCACACCAGCTTGAGTCAGTGTTGTCACTGAGAGTAACTCGCTCACTTCCTGTTGTACAGGAGCTGACGGGAGAAATCTGAGTCCATTTTCTGACCTGAACTGATGACTTCCTCTTACAGCTCAAAGCAGAAATATCTGACATTATTCACCAAGTCATCATCAACTACAACCCACTGGAAAACACAGAGAATAGCTTTGGAAAAACATGGGAATACATCCAAGAGAAAGTGAGTAAGGAATGGAAGGAGAAGATAAAATAGAAATGGGAAAAGATTACGAGCTGCCCATATATTACTGGACATGTAACTGAGAGCGAGCTGTCCCCTCCACCCAACCTCATTACTCTAAATACTCACTCTCTCTCTCCCCGTGTTGTTACTCTAACTCCTCTCTCTCCGTGTTGTTACTCTAACTCCTCTCTCTCTCTGTGTTGTTACTCTAGCTCCTCTCTCTCCCCGTGTTGTTACTCTTAACTCCTCTCTCTCCCCGTGTTGTTACTCTTAACTCCTCTCTCTCCCCGTGTTGTTACTCTAACTCCTCTTCTCCCCGTGTTGTTACTCTAACTCCTCTCTCTCCCCATGTTGTTACTCTAACTCCTCTCTCTCTCCCTGTGATGTTACTCTAACTCCTCTCTCTCTCTCTACTCGTGTTGTTCCTCTAACTCCTCTCTCTCCGTGTTGTTACTCTAACTCCTCTCTCTCTCCCCGTGTTGTTACTCTAACTCCTCTCTCTCTCCCCGTGTTGTTATTCTAACTCCTCTTTCTCTCTCCCCATGTTGTTACTCTAACTCCTCTCTCTCCCCGTGTTGTTACTCTAACTCCTCTCTCTCCCCGTGTTGTTACTCTAACTCCTCTCTCTCTCTCCGTGTTGTTAGTCTAGCTCCTCTCACGCCCCGTGTTGTTACTCTAACTCCTCTCTCTCTCTCCATGTTGTTACTCTTACTCCTCCCTCTCTCTGTGTTGTTCCTCTAACTCCTCTCTCTCTCTATGTTGTTACTCTAACTCCTCTCTCTCTCCCTGTGTTGGTACTCTAACTCCTCTCTCTCTCTCTCTCTCTCTCCGTGTTGTTACTCTTACTCCTCCCTCTCTCTGTGTTGTTCCTCTAACTCCTCTCTCTCCCCGTGTTGTTACTCTAACTCCTCTCTCTCTCCCTGTGTTGTTACTCTAACTCCTCTCTCTCTCTCTCCGTGTTGTTACTCTAACTCCTCTCTCTCTCTCCGTGTTGTTACTCTAACTCCTCTCTCTCTCCCTGTGTTGTTACTCTAACTCCTCTCTCTCTCCCTGTGTTGGTACTCTAACTCCTCTCTCTCCCTGTGTTGTTACTCTAACTCCTCTCTCTCTCTCCGTGTTGTTACTCTAACTCCTCTCTCTCCCCATGTTGTTACTTTAACTCCTCTCTCTCCCCGTGTTGTTACTCTAACTCCTCTTTCTCTCTCCCCATGTTGTTACTCTAACTCCTCTCTCTCCCCGTGTTGTTACTCTAACTCCTCTCTCTCACTCTACTCGTGTTGTTCCTCTAACTCCTCTCTCTCCCCGTGTTGTTACTCTAACTCCTCTCTCTCCCCGTGTTGTTACTCTAACTCCTCTTTCTCTCTCCCCATGTTGTTACTCTAACTCCTCTCTCTCCCCGTGTTGTTACTCTAACTCCTCTCTCTCTCTCCGTGTTGTTAGTCTAGCTCCTCTCACACCCCGTGTTGTTACTCTAACTCCTCTCTCTCTCTCTCTCTCCGTGTTGTTACTCTTACTCCTCCCTCTCTGTGTTGTTCCTCTAACTCCTCTCTCTCTCTATGTTGTTACTCTAACTCCTCTCTCTCTCCCTGTGTTGGTACTCTAACTCCTCTCTCTCTCTCTCTCTCCGTGTTGTTACTCTTACTCCTCCCTCTCTCTGTGTTGTTCCTCTAACTCCTCTCTCTCCCCATGTTGTTACTCTAACTCCTCTCTCTCTCCCTGTGTTGTTACTCTAACTCCTCTCTCTCTCTCCGTGTTGTTACTCTAACTCCTCTCTCTCTCTCCGTGTTGTTACTCTAACTCCTCTCTCTCTGTGTTGTTACTCTAACTCCTCTCTCTCTGTGTTGTTACTCTAACTCCTCTCTCGGCGTGTTGTTACTCTAACTCCTCTCTCTCTCCGTGTTGTTACTCCAACTCCTCTCTCTCTCTCTATGTTGTTACTCTCACTCCTCTCTCTCCCCGTGATGTTACTCTAACTCCTCTCTCTCCGTGTTGTTACTCCAACTCCTCTCTCTCTCTCTATGTTGTTACTCTCACTCCTCTCTCTCCCCGTGATGTTACTCTAACTCCTCTCTCTCCGTGTTGTTACTCTAACTCCTCTCTCTCTCTCTCTGTGTTGTTACTCTAACTCCTCTCTCTCTGTGTTGTTACTCTAACTCCTCTCTCGGCGTGTTGTTACTCTAACTCCTCTCTCTCTCTCCGTGTTGTTACTCTAACTCCTCTCTCTCTCCGTGTTGTTACTCCAACTCCTCTCTCTCTCTCTATGTTGTTACTCTAACTCCTCTCTCGCCCCGTGATGTTACTCTAACTCCTCTCTCTCCCCATGTTGTTACTTTAATTCCTCTCCCTCCATGTTGTTACGCTAACTCCACTCTCTCTCCTCGTGTTGTTACTGTAACTTGTTGCTCTATCTTCTCTCCAGTTATGGCTCGTGGGTGTCACTCATTGGGCCAGCATTTATTGCCCATCCCTATTTGACTTTCTTTAGAGGGCATTTAAGGTCAACCACATTGCTGTGGCTCTGGAGTCACATTCAGGCCAGTCCGGGTAAGGATGACAGATTTCCTTCCCTAAAGGATATCCATGAACCAGATGGGATTTTCTACAACGGACAACGGATTCATGGTCATCAGTAGACTTCCAATTTCACCATCTGCCATGGTGGGATTGGAACCCGCGTCTCTGGATTACCAGTCCAGTGACAATACCTCTCTGGTCTGCTTTCCCCGGTTACTCTGTTGTAACTCCTCCCTACAGCTGTGTTCCAATAGCCCTGAATTGGAAATATTTCTTGTCTATAGATTTGAGGAGGTTGTACATTTTCCTGCGACTGATTCCTTTTACTTTTTCAGCTGGATTGTTGTGGTTGGACTGGTCCTTCAAACTGGACTGAAAATGTGATCATCCGAAACAGCACGGGTAAACAGTTTCCCTGCTCCTGTTTGCCAGAGAACGCCACTGTGCTGGTGACAGGGTTCTGTCTGGGGAACATTAGCCCGCTGCTCACCGTGAGTCTCCCATAGCTTTCAATCTGTTTTATAACGATGGCAAATGCTTCTCTTACTGGGTGCTGCAACAGTTGAATTTCACAAACTCCTGGCACTTTTCATTAGGAACCCCAATTGGAAGTTTGGGAATGCATGTTTACATTGAATGGCCAATCCTCCCTTAGTCTGTCACCTACAGGATGCACACTCAAGACTGTTCTTTGTACATCATGATGTGGAGATGCCGGCATTGGACTGGGGTAAATACAGTAAGAGTTTTAACAACACCAGGTTAAAGTCCAACAGGTTTATTTGGTAGCAAATGCCATTACCTTTCGGAGCCCTGCTCCTTCGTCAGATGGAGTGGAAATCTGCTCTCAAACAGGGCATACAGAGACACAAAATCAATTCACAGAATACTGATTAGAATGCGAATCTTTACAGCTAATCAAGTCTTAAAGATAGAGACAATGTGAGTGGAGAGAGCATTAGGCACAGGTTAAAGAAATGTGTATTGTCTCCAGACAGGACAGCCAGTGAGATTCTGCAAGTCCAGGAGACAAGCTTTGGGGGTTACCGACAGTGTGACATGAACCCAAGATCCCGGTTTAGGTCGTCCTCATGTGTGCGGAACTTGGCTATCAGTTTCTGCTCAGCGACTCTGCGCTGTCGTGTGTCGTGAAGGCCACCTTGGAGAACGCTTACCTTAAGATCAGAGGCTGAATGCCCGTGACCACTGAAGTGCTCCCCCACAGGAAGAGAACAGTCTTGTCTGGTGATTGTCGAGCGGTGTTCATTCATCCGTTGTCATAGCGTCTGCATGGTTTCCCCAATGTACCATGCCTCGGAACATCCTTTCCTGCAGCGTATCAGGTAGACAACGTTGGCCGAGTTGCAAGAGTAGGTACCGTGTACCTGGTAGATGGTGTTCTCACGTGAGATGATGGCATCCGTGTCGATGATCCGGCATGTCTTGCAGAGGTTGCTGTGGCAGGGTTGTGTGGTGTCGTGGTCACTGTTCTCCTGAAGGCTGGGTAGTTTGCTGCGGACAATGGTCTGTTTGAGGTTGTGCGGTTGTTTGAAGGCAAGAAGTGGGGGTGTGGGGATGGCCTTGGCAAGATGTTCATCTTCATCCGCCATTGATGCCATCAATGACACGGATGCCATCATCTCACGTGAGAACACCATCTACCAGGTACACAGTACCTACTCTTGCAACTCGGCCAACGTTGTCTACTTGATACGCTGCAGGAAAGGCTGTCCCGAGGCATGGTACATTGGGGAAACCATGCAGACGCTACGACAACGGATGAATGAACACTGCTCGACAATCACCAGGCAAGACTGTTCTCTTCCTGTGGGGGAGCACTTCAGCAGTCACGGGCATTCAGTCTCTGATTTTCGGGTAAGCGTTCTCCAAGGCGGCCTTCACGACACACGACAGCGCAGAGTCGCTGAGCAGAAACTGATAGCCAAGTTCCGCACACATGAGGACGGCCTAAACCGGGATCTTGGGTTCATGTCACACTATCGGTAACCCCCACAGCTTGCCTCCTGGACTTGCAGAATCTCACTAGCTGTCCTGTCTGGAGACAATACACATTTCTTTAACCTGTGCCTAATGCTCCCTCCACTCACATTGTCTGTATCTTTAAGACCTGGTTGGCTGTAAAGATTCGCATTCTAATCAGTATTCTGTAAATTGATTTTGTGTCTCTGTGTGCCTTGTTTGGGAGCAGATATCCACTCCATCTGATGAAGAAGCAGGACTCCGAAAGCTAATGGCATTTGCTACCAAATAAACCTGTTGGACTTTAACCTGGTGTTGTTAAAACTCTTACTTTGTACATCATGCCATCTGTTTTCAACCTAACGTCCTGCTGTAAAGCTGCCATTGTGGTTTGCTCATTCATGCTGTCCGCCCTGTAGGTTTCAATACCAAATTTGAGGAGAATTGGAAGCTGGGTAAAGATGGAGGTGGAGGGGGAGCACTGTTAATCAAGGATTGCATTGGTGAAATATTGGTAGTTAGAGATGACTTTGGTTCAGGAGATCAGGATGTGGAATCAATTTGGGGGAGATAAGGAGTAGGAAAAAGAAGTCACTAGTAGCAGTGGTCAACAGGCCCCCTAATAATAACCATAATATACAACAAAGTATTCAAAAAGAAATATTGTGTGTATGAGATAAAGGGACAGCAGTGATCGTAGGTGATGTTGATCTACATATAGACTGGATGGATAGTTCAGAGAGTGCTTTTGAGATAGTTTCCTAGAGCTGCATGTTCTGCAGCCAACCAGAGAGCAGGTTATATAAGACTTGGCATTGTCTAATGTGACAGGATTACTTAATGACCTTGGAGGCATTCCTAGTTAGCAATGACCACAATATGATGAATTTTTTACCTAATTTGAAAGGAAAAAGATAGGGTCTAAGACTAGAATTTTAAACTTGAATAAGGGCAACCATGTGGGCATGAAAGCTGAGCTAGCGGAAGTGATTTGATTTGATTTATTACTGTATTAGTATACAGTGAAAAGTATTGTTTCATGCACGCTATACAGACAAAGCACACCGTTCATGAAGAAGGAAAGGAGAGCACAGAGAATGTAATGTTACAGTCATAGAACGAGAGTAAAAGATAGAATTAGACGATATGCCGGACACAGCTTGCAAGAATCATAGAATCCTACAGTGCTGAAGGAGGCCATTCGGCCCGTTGAGTGTACCGACCACAATCCTACCCAGGGCCTATCCCTATAACCCTTTTACTCATTTACTTTAGCTAGTCCCCCTGACACTAAGGGGCAATTTAGCATGGCCAATCCACCTAACCCGCACATCTTCGGACTGTGGGTGGAAACCGGAGCACCCGGTGCCTCAGGGATCAGTGCTGGGCCCACTGTTATTTGTCATTTATATTAATGATTTGGATGAGAATATAGGGGGCACGGTTAGTAAGTTTGCAGGTGACACCAAGATCGGTGGCATAGTGGATAGTGAAGAATGTTATCTCCAATTGCAACGGGATCTTGATCAATTGGGCCAGTGGGCTGACGAATGGCAGATGGAGTTTAATTTAGACAAATGCGAGATGATGCATTTTGGTAGATTGAACCAGGGCAGGACTTACTCAGTTAATGGTAGGGCGTTGGGGAGAGTTACAGAACAAAGAGATCCAGGGGTACATGTTCATAGCTCCTTGAAAGTGGAGTCACAGGTGGACAGAGTGGTGAAGAAGGCATTCAGCATGCTTGGTTTCATCAGTCAGAACATTGAATACAGGAGTTGGGACGTCTTGTTGAAGTTGTACAGGACATTGGTGAGGCCACACTTGGAATACTGTGTGCAGTTCTGGTCACCCTATTATAGAAAGGGTATTATTAAACTAGAAAGAGTGCAGAAAAGATTTACTAGGATGCTACCGGGACTTGATGGATTGAGTTATGAGGAGAGGCTGAATAGACTGGGACTTTTTTCTCTGGAGCGTAGGAGGCTGAGGGGTGACCTTATAGAGGTCTATAAAATAATGAGGGGCATAGGCAAGGTAGATAGTCAATATCTTTTCCCAAAGATAGGGGAGTCTAAAACTAGAGGGCATAGGTTTAAGGTGAGAGGGGAGAGATACAAAAGTGTCCAGAGGGGCAATTATTTTCACACAGAGGGTGGTGAGTAGCTGGAACAAGGTGCCAGAGGTAGTAGTAGAGGTGGGTACAATTTTATCTTTTAAAAAGCATTTAGATAGTTACATGGGTACGATGAGTAAGAGGGATATGGGCCAAATGAGGGCAATTGGGATTAGCTTAGGGGTTTTAAACAAAAAAGGGCAGCATGGACAAGTTGGACCGAAGGGCCTGTTTCCATGCTGTAAACCTCTATGACTCTATGACACCTGGAGGAAACCCATGCAGACACAGGGAGAACGTGCAAACTCCACACAGACAGTGACCCAAGACAGGAATCATATCCTGACGCTGTGCGGCAACAGTGCTGCCATCTTTGATTTCAATTAGAATACTAGGCCGAGAGGATGGATAAATAAAGAATCAGTGGCAGACATTTAAGGGGGCATTTCAGAATGCTCTAGAAAGCTATTGCTATTATGAAGGAGAGCCCACCATCCATAACTAACTAAGTTAAGGAAAGCATCAAACTTCAGGAAATAGGATACAACTTTGCAAAGATGAGTAGCAAGTTAGATGATTGGTCAGGATATAAAGAATGGAATAGAATGGCCATAAGAGATAGAGTAGAAATCCTACAGTGCAGAAAGAGGCCATTCAGCCCATCAAGTCTGAAAACAGTCATGCTACAAACTCATCTACCAGACCATCATTTCCCATTTGATGGTCCCGTCTAAATGAAGATTAAAGTTCCCCATGACTATTACATTCTCTTTGTTTCAAACTCTCATAATTTCTTATTTAATGCACTGCTGTATAGGTGTTCAGGAGTCTATAACCTACTCCTGGTATTCCTAAACTCCACCCATACTGATTTTACTTGCTGATTTTCTGAGCCAAGATTCTTTCTCACTATGTCCTTAAGTCATTCTTTCGCATCAGAGCTACTCACCTCCTTTCACGTGTTGTGATGATGTGTACCCTGGAATTTTTACTAGGTTGATTCCAGAGTTGAGAGGGTTGGCTTATGAGGGGAGACTGATTAGACTGGGACTATAATCATTGGAATTTAGTAGAATGAGGGGAGATGTTATAGAAACATTTAAGATTATGAAGGGAATAGAAGCAGGGAGGTTGTTTCCAGTGGCAAGTGAAACTAGAACTAGAGGACATGGCCTCAAAATAAGGGGGAGGAGATTTAGGTTTGAGTTGAGGAGGAACTTCTTCACCCAAAGGGTTGTGAATCTGTGGAATTCCCTGCCCAGTTAGGAGCTGTTGAGGCTACCTCATTGAATGTTTTTAAGGCAAAGATAGATTTTTGATCAGTTAAGGAATTAAGAGTTATGGCGAGCAGGCGGGTAAGTGGAGCTGAGTTCACAAAAAGATCAGCCATGATCTTATTGAATGGCAGGGCAGAGCAGATTCGAGGGGTCAAATGGCCTACTCCTGCTCCGAGTTCTTATGTTCTTATTTATTTTCCAAGCTGGTCACAATGTAATTATGTCACTGTAATGATAACTTGATCTAAATAATTTATTTCTATTTATGCCTCTTGTTGCAGATCTTATTGGAAATGCTCCAAGCATTCAAATAAATTTGTTTTACTACAATTTCCTTCAGGGACCTTACTCTCTGATTTCCATTCAAATCTCTGCCCCTTCCTATCATGTTTAACTTGCCTTGACTCACTTTTTTATTGCCACGACCTTTAACTTTGGGTTAATTCCTCCCCCTCTGTTAACTTAAAGCCATTTTGTCTTTACTCTTGTTTGAAGACTCTGTTTCTTCCTGTCACACTCTGATTATCATTACCCATATCGCTAATCTAATCTTTTAACTTTCCAAATCTCCCCTCAGGTGAACCCCCCCGCCGTACCATTATTTAGTTTAAAGCCTTCTCTACAGCTCTGGTTATACAATTAGTCAGGACACTGGTCCCACAGGGTTCAGGCAAAGACCATCCCAATAGTACAACCCCTTCTTTCCCCAGGACTGGAGCCAGTGCCTCATGAACTGAAACCCACACCAGTCTTTGAGCACACACATTCAACTCTCTGTTCTTGCTGAACCTGAGGCAATTTGCTTGTGGCTGAGATAATAATCTGGAGAGGACTGCCTCTGTGGTTGAGTTTTTGAAGTTAACGGCTTGTCAGCAATGTGTTGACAGGGAGGTTGCTTTGAATGTTGCTCAGAAGACTGGTACCTGAATGTTTAGTCTGATGTTCTTCTCACAGTTATGTTTGGTCTTTGAGGAAGTCAATTTGGCCAAAATCTCTCCAGTGAAGGGCAAGTACAAGGGTGAGATTTTATTTTCTTCATGCACTAATACTTCCTCCATCTCTTGACTGAAGGGCTGCGTATCTAATGTTGAAAACTGGCTTTATCAGAACATTGGCATTATCATGGGTGTATGTATTGGAGTCGCTGTGATTGAGGTAAGTCAGCATTCAGTAATATTTTTCTTCCTCTTCAAACTCCTCTCACTCCAGTGGGTGATTAGGTTTCAGAATAATTCCTCAGATTTTCCTGGATTACAAAAGATCCCACTTAGGAACAAATTAATTCCTGAATGTGCTGAGCCCCAGCCTCTGTGTGGTTTTTACTTTACAAACATGTGCTTTTTATTACTCACTCACTTTGAACTAACCACTGTATATACTGGTGGAAAAGCCAATGTTTTCAGACCCATTTTTGAGACAAATACTTGACATTTTCCACAGAAAATGGTTCTGAGGGATTTGTGTTCCACTATCGACGCTCAAACCAGCTGGTTACTCCACACACAAACCTCTTGTGCTGCCTTACTCTGACTTGATAGATGGTTCCAATCTCACCTCCACATTTCAATGAAAAATTAAACATTAATAAAGGTCCCCTGTATCACAGTGCAAATATTCTACTGTGTCATCTATCAGAAACATCACAAAATGCCTGTCTCCAATCCCACTCTCTGCTGTGTCACTCTCAACACAGAGGGAGTCAGAGTGAGGGAACTGAGTCAGTGTGAGTTGAGTTAAGGTGAGTGAGGTAGGGAGTGAGTGTGAAACATCCTTGGAATATTTGGGATTAACTTTTAACAGCATATTTGAAAGATACTTTGACTAAAGATGGGAGTCAATTTTGAAATAAAATTAACTATTACTCGAGTATTTACAGTACTTCCAGCTGCCAATCAGCCAGACACAAGCAGATCATAAGGACATTCCTGAATTGTTGATTTACATCAAATTACTTTCAATATTTGCCAGGTGTCACAGCTCTGAGTGAATGTCTGTTAACCAGGAGGAACTGAAAGAGAGTGAAAGGGGGAGAGATCGGAGACGGGGAGAGAGTTGAGAGGGGGAGAGATGGAGACGGGGAGAGGATGGGAGGGGGGAGAGGTCAGCGTTCCTGAGGTTCGGAACTGCAGATCACATCTCGTTACTCTCCAGGAATGATTGCATGAACACTGGGATACAATATCCTGCCGGAAATATTGACATTCTGTATCAGCTGCCGGTAAATGCAGTGGAATTCTTTTTGTAAAAAATCCACCGTAGACGTGAGTCAGTGAGCTGATTCCTCAGATAGCACCATCTAATTCTCTCCCTCACCCCCATTGCTGGTGTGGCACTGTTAGTGCTTAACATCTGTGACATTTTCCATTGTAGATCATTGGAGCTGGAAAGTATCGTATTGGAGCCTCCTTATGATGTGTACTAAGTTGTCTTATAAATGTGAGAATGATCCAGTAAAGAATCATCTATTTTCTATATTTACAGTTGCTGGGAATGATCCTCTCGATGTATCTGTGCAAGAATGTGGAACAGGAAGACTATAGTAAAGTACCTAAGTACTGAGGGTTTGGGCTTCCCTGTGCCACATCCTGATGTACGTACGATGCATCAGTGATCAATTACAATCCAATGGATTTGTTTGTTCAGCCTTTGTATTTGCTTCACTGCTTGTCAACTTTGCCTTATATACTTCAGCACTTTAGTAATATTATTAAAACTGTTGATCAGTATACATCTTGTAAAGATGACGTTTTCTACTTCACGGAACTTACAGCATGGTACCTTTTAAGGAAGATTGTCAGAAAGATTGGAACACGCATTTGGCAATTATCACAAGTTAAGTTTCTCTATGAAAGCCTCGGGCTAGAATCATGGAACTTGTTGTTGGAGTGTGTGCGGCTGCCACAAGGTGACTGCTCCACAAGGTGACTGCTCCACAATCCAATCAGAAAGTACATTTCAGTACTGCGTTCAAATTATGTCTCTGCTCTTCCCTGTAGCCAATCCGAAGGCGAGTCAATCTTCTGTAGAACACTTATTATCTTAAAAAAGTATTTTGAATCATTATCTTAAAAATATACCCACAAACTGTATGGGGTTTCCATCTTCCAGCCTCAATAAATATTTTTCAAAAAAAACATATCATGTGTTGTCCATGCCTTGACTCTTTTAGCGAATACTGTATGAAGTAGAATTCAGTTTAAGTGAGTTATTTCATTGGAAAAGACTTGTATACTTACAACGGTTTTTTAAATAAAGTAATTGTGAAATTGGCTAAGGAATGCTTTTGAAAAATTGTAAAGGGAAAAATGAAAAAGGCTGGCTGTACTTAATGTTGAAAGTCACCAGGACATTGTGTAATCATCAGCGAACATCCCCACTCCTGACCTTATGATGGAGGGAAGGTCATTGATGAAGCAGCTGAAGATGGTTGGGCCTAGGACACTACTCTGGACACTACCCTGAGGGACTCCTGCAGAGATGTCCTGGAGCCAAGATGTTGACCTGCAACCACATCTTGGGTGGCCAAATGAGCTGTTTCCACCTTTACTGTCCTCAGCATCGTGAGATTCAGCCCATCTGACCTAGACTTGTACAGGGCTTGATTTCAAAATTGGTGGACTATACAAAGCTTGGAATTGTGAACTGTGAGGGGATACTGTAGAATTTAAGAAGGGCAGAGATCAGTAGTTGGAATGGGTGGAGCAATGGCAGATGAATTATAATGCAGAGAAGACTGAAAAATTCATTTTGGTGGGAAGAAAATGAAGAGACAGTATAAAATAGAGGACACAATTCTAAAGGGGATGAAGGACTGGGGTTTCTAGCTGTATATGTGCACAAATAATTGAAGGTGACCGGACAGGTTGGGCGAGGGCTTAATAATGCAATAAGGATTCTAGGCAATTCTATAGAGTACAAGAGCAAGTAAGTTGTGTTAAACTTGTACAAAACACTAGTTTAGCATCAACTGGAGTATTGTGCCCAGCTCTGGGTACCACACTTTAGGAAGGATGTGAAGCAAACTGGGAGGATGCAGTAAAGATTCTCAAGAATGGTTCTAGGGACGAGGAACTGCAGTTCTTAGATTGGAGAATTTGGGGCAGTTCTCCTTGGAGAGAGGCTTTGATTGAGCTGTTCAACATCATGGGGGGGGGTCTGAACAGAAAAAACTGGGGGAAACTGTTCTCATTGGTGGAAGTGTCGAGAATCAGCAAGCATAGGTCTAAGGTAATTGGCAAAAGAAGCAATGGTGACACGAGGAAAAACCTTGTAGATAGCCCGACTAGAGAGGGGGCTATACTGGACCTAGTACTGGGGAATGAGGCCGGTCACGTCTTCAAAGTTTCGGTAGGGGAACATGTGGCAAATAGTGACCACAATTCTGTTAGCTTTAGGATAGTGATGGAAAAGGATGAGTGGTGTCCCAAGGGTAAGGTGTTGGATTGGGGGAAGGCTAACTTTAGTGGGATTAGGCAGAAATTGGCAGCTCTTGATTGGGAGAGGCTGTTTGAGGGTAAATCCACATCTGGCATGTGGGAGTCTTTTAAGGAACAGTTGTTAGGGCTACAGGACAGGCATGTGCCTGTTAAAAAGGATAGGAAGGGTAGGATTCGAGAACCATGGATAACCAGGGAAATTGAGGGACTGGTTAAAAAGAAAAGAGAGGCGTATGATAGGTCCAGGCAGCTAAAAACGGAGGGAGCTCTGGAGGAGTACAAAGAAAGTGGGAAAGAACTCAAACGGGGAATTAGAAGGGCAAAAAGGGGTCACGAAATGTCCTTGGCAGACAGGATTAAGGAGAATCCCAAGGCATTTTATTCATACGTTAGGAACAAAAGGGTTGTCAGGGAAAAAATCGGACCTCTCGGGGACAAAAGTGGGGAATTATGCTTGGAGCCCAAAGAAGTAGGGGAGATCCTAAATGAATACTTTGCGTCGGTACTCACAAAGGAGAGGGATGTGTTGACTGGGAGTGTCTCGGAGGGGAGTGTTGAACCGTTGGAGAAAATCTCCATTACAAGGGAGGAAGTGTTAGGTTTGTTAGAGAAGATAAAGATTGACAAATCCCCAGGGCCTGATGGAATCTATCCAGGGCTGCTCAGGGAGACGAGAGATGAAATCGCTGGGCCTCTGACGCAAATCTTTGTCTCGTCACTGGACGCAGGTGAGGTCCCAGAGGATTGGAGGATAGCTAATGTGGTCCCGTTATTTAAGAAGGGTAGGAAGGATAACCTGGGTAATTATAAGCCGGTGAGCTTGACGTCCGTGGTGGGGAAGTTGTTGGAGAAGATTCTTAGAGATAGGATGTATGCGCATTTAGAAAGGAATAAACTCATTAACGATAGTCAGCATGGTTTTGTGAGAGGGAGGTCATGCCTCACTAACCTGGTGGAGTTTTTTGAAGAAGTGACCAGAATGGTTGACGAGGGAAGGGCCGTGGATGTCGTCTATGTGGACTTTAGTAAAGCGTTTGACAAAGTCCCTCATGGTAGGCTGGTGAAAAAGGTTGGATCTCATGGGATAAAGGGGGAGGTGGCTAGATGGGTGGAGAACTGGCTTGGTCACAGAAGACAGAGGGTGGTAGTGGAAGGGTCTTTTTCCGGCTGGAGGCCTGTGACTCGTGGTGTTCCGCAGGGCTCTGTATTGGGACCTCTGCTGTTTGTGATTTATATAAACGATCTGGAAGAAGGTGTAACTGGAGTGATCAGTAAGTTTGCGGACGACACAAAATTGGCAGGACTTGCAGATAGTGAGGAGCATTGTCAGTAGCTACAGAAGGATATAGATAGGCTGGAAATTTGGGCAAAGAAATGGCAGATGGAGTTCAATCCTGATAAATGCGAAGTGATGCATTTTGGTAGAAATAATGTAGGGAGGAGCTATACGATAAATGGCAGAACCTTAAAGGGTGTAGATAAGCAGAGGGACCTGGGTGTGCAAGTCCACAGATCCTTGAAGGTGACGTCACAGGTGGAGAAGGTGGTGAAGAAGGCATATGGCATGCTTGCCTTTATAGGACGGGGCACAGAGTATAAAAGTTGGGGTCTGATGTTGCAGATGTATAGAATGTTGGTTCGGCCGCATTTGGAATACTGCGTCCAGTTCTGGTCGCCACACTACCAAAAGGACATGGAGGCTTTGGAGAGAGTACAGAGGAGGTTTACCAGGATGTTGCCTGGTATGGAGGGGCTTAGTTATGAGGAGAGATTGGGGAAACTGGGGTTGTTCTCCCTGGAAAGACGGAGGATGAGGGGAGACTTAATAGAGGTGTATAAAATTATGAAAGGCATAGATAGGGTGAACGGTGGGAAGCTTTTCCCCAGGTCGGCGGTGACGTTCACGAGGGGTCATAAGTTCAAGGTGAAGGGGGGAGGTTTAACACAGATATCAGAAGGACATATTTTACACAGAGGATGGTGGGGGCCTGGAATGCGCTGCCAGGCAAGGTGGTGGAGGCAGACACACTGGGAACGTTTAAGACTTATCTAGATAGCCATATGAACGGAGTGGGAATGGAGGGATACAAAAGAATGGTCTAGTTTGGACCAGGGAGCGGCACAGGCTTGGAGGGCCGAAGGGCCTGTTCCTGTGCTGTATTGTTCTTTGTTCTTTTCACACAGCGAGTGGTTAAGGTGTGGAACACACTGTCTGAGTGTGTGGTGGAGGCAGGGGCAATCAAAGCATTCAAGAAGGAATTGGATTAATTTCTGTAAAGAATGTGCAGGGCTACAAGGCAGTGGAGTGGCAACATGTGAATTGTTTTCGCAGACAGCACAGACACAATGGATCAAACAGCCTTCTTCTGTAACCATTCTGTAATGTGAGGCTGATTTAATTGTGTTTCTGGCCAATGGTAAACCTCAAAAGGCTGATGTGGGACTGGTCAGTTGCAAGAGGGGGAAAACCTAGATATACCATTCAGTCTATTGTGGAGGTGGTTATTCTCTCCCTTATTGGATCACTTGCCTTGTTTCTTCCTTATGGAAATAAATCTGGTTTGGTTCTGTGGGGGGAACACACTCTCATTTGATGTCACACCTGTATTAGGCCCAGTAAGGACACATCATGTTCATAACTTTAAATATGGACTTGTGTTCATATAGACGTTTCTGGAACTGTCTTTTATTTAAAATAGACACTGATGAACTGTTAAGAATCAGGTCACCATTGCAACTTCAACACAGACTATCTGAAGCTGAAAGTTCTTAATTGCATCACCCTGGTTGGGAGCCTCACTTGGAATAGCCAAATCAAGACAAATTCTATCCATGGAATTCACGCTGCTATTGTTCAGGAATTTACCCAAAGCACAAGTCCAGACTCCATGACTTCTAGTTGGAACCCTAACAACGAGAGCTGGGCAGAAACAAATTCATCCTGAGTCAATGTGAAGAGCCCATCCCTTATCTCCACTGCTTTTAGCTGCGCCATTGCAGGTGGACAGCACCAGTATTGGTCACGTGTCCAAAAGTGGCTTGAGATAATAAGTATTTTGTTGAAAACCCAGGAAGACCTAGGCAATCTGCAAAAAACATCAAAAGAGACAGCAGCTTAAGCAAAAGCTGTGTCCTTTGCCTTCAACAATCTGGAGGTTGTACATCATAAAATAACCTCCCAGCCTGATTCCAAAAGTCCCAAATCCAGTTGTAAAGAAATTTGACCTGACATTAAAATGACAAGTATGGTTCATCTCATCATGGGTATTCTGCAGTAATCCCAATACCTGACTCCAAATACTTGAACCCAGCTAAACTATAATTCAAGATGAAAAAGACTCCTTTCTTTGCAAGGCCTGCAACAACTGTTCTTCTACAATTATCCAAGCATGTGAACGATGAAGTATTTATTTGGTTTTCAAAGTGTATTAGTATATTATTCTCTTTAATGTCAGCTTTCTTCTGTTTGGGCAAGAGTAATGTAGCATTTAGACTTGCAGGGTGAATGTGTGAATAAATAATCCTCATTACTTAAATCCACAAAAGCTTGCTGCTGTAAACTAAATTGACCAGACACTCCGGGAGCTTAGGGACACTCATCTTCTTTTCCAAAACCGCACTGACTATGGACAGTAAGGGAAGAGAATTGAGGGTCAGTTCTTTCTCTCCTCCCCTGTCTGTAACACCTGTCCTCACTCATTGTATGCTGTCAGCTTGACAACAATTACGCATGATGATGCCTGTCCATCAAAACAGTTCACACATGCTGGTGGAACCACTGGGGAAGTGGTATGATACTGTACTCACTGGTGCGTACACAACCATGTACATTAAGATTTGCTAAAAAAATTGTTCTCAACCTGTTCATTATATTCTTAGCTCTTGTAAGGTCTGACAAGTGCTTTTAAAACACTCCAGTGCAAGGCATACTGACATTTATAATATTTTTATTAATATATTACAAAATGTGTATTTATAGAAGAATAAATTCACATAAGTTTGTTAGTGAAATAGAGCTAGTCATGCTTACATACTGCAATCATATTTCCTTGGGAATCATAAAAGTACATATAGGAAGGTATCAAAAAATATCATTACAAAACAAGATCTAAGGAGAAGGCAAGCAGACATTGTATAGCACATTCTGAAGCAAAGCTTTTAGTTGCAGGAGGATTCCCAATCATCTCTGCCAGCCTTAACCCCCCATGGAGCAGCGTAGTCTGGAAAAATGTCTGCCACATCAACACAATGCAATATACAGTTGGCTCAAGTATAAATGATCCAGACTGACTCTGGCAAATCATGAGACTTGAACTGTCTTTTTGGAAAACATGTTCTTCTGTTTTTTAAGCCACAAGTTGCTGCTTTTGAAGTTCAGATATAACAAAATTAATTAATTAATAAGATTCTACTTAAACAAGTTCAAACTCAATGGGGGAGGTGATATTATCAAAAAAAGTCCAAGTGCTGAACTTGGAATTTGGATTTTTTTTTGGGTGAATTAAAAATCTTACCTCACTTTGAGGAAAAAATTAAGCCAGATCTGTTTCCTGCCAGTAGGGGAAGGGACGGGGCCTAAACTCACCGAAAGCCGGCAGATTGCAGCAGAGGGCGCCATTGTGCTTGTACAAATCCTTTTTGGGGGTGAGGCTGATCTTACTAGATATCCAATGCCAGTAAGATCGTGAGAGGCAAGAAATCAGGGGCAAACCTGATTTTTCAGCTCTCTTGCCATCTCACGTGCTCACCCTGCCCACCAGCCAGCAGGGCACGATGGTAAGAGCACCCCAATATCTTTTCACAAAAGACATTTGTGACTTTGGCTGATTACTGTAAAACATATTTGCTGAATACCTTTGGATTTCGTAGCTGAAATAATTTGCAACAATAACGAAAAGTGGCTTGGTTCTTTTTCTCAGAGATTATATTGTCCATGAAGAAATCAGCACTATGCACAATATCAATGTAAATGCATTACATTGGCTGCGTTGAATAGGACCTTTATCTGTAAAACAACAGAAATAAAACCTGGGAATTACTGTGGAAGAGTCACTAAATGTTGGATGTTTTAGGAAAGAACCATCAAGTTCTCTAAATTTAAGGTGCTGATTTTCCTGCTTTATTCCGAGAACATTTTATCATCTTCAAATAATTATCTGATAGCTTTTTAAATGCTGGGGTTGAAATCGGCCTTGCTGGTAGCATAAAGCCCGGTTTCCTCTTCCAATAGCTGCTGGTTTCATATTTGCCCTGCTGCTCAAGTCCAATCTTCATCTTCCATGCATATTCAATTTAGCAGTTTTCCCATTATGATAAAGCTTTGTGTGAAAATATTTCTGGTAATCTGGCTCTATCTAACACTATCGGAAATGAGAGGAATTTCAATCTGCCATGCAGCTGTAAAATTAATCTCGTCAATGAAGCACAAACTGCACAGTTTGCATTTTTACTCATTTCAAAGCAGGTGACTGATCACCAATATCTAGGCGACAAAGAGAAAAATCCGAGCCCAAAGCTCCATTTAACAATCAGTGCAAATATTTCTTGATAGAATTTTCAATGAATTGGTCATATCTGCTATAATCATTGACCTCATCCCTGGTGTTCTTTTTCGGATGACCCTCTTCCGGGATAATTACATGTTTTCCAATTAGAAGGAGCCCAAAAGTGCACTCAGTACTTCAGATGCAGAATGATCACAACATCCTTACTTCTGTATTCAACCCTTTTCAATCCAAAAAGATGACACTCCAAATGCAGAAAAACACAGGGGTTTGTCAGTGGCATTGACCAAAGTTGTGGATTTTGGGCTGGAGGTCGTTTCTGTGTGGGTTTGAGGGTGGAATGTGTTTGTTGGGATTAGTGGCCAAAAGCCTAGTCAAACAAGTGGGTAAAGGACAAGAAGAAGGTAGAGAAGATCCATCCTTGGACTTTCATGTCTATATGCTGTCCCTTGAATGAGCCGCAATTTCTTACAGCCTAACATTAGGAAGAGCAAAGCCACGCTCTTTGTTTCCAACCACAAATTTTATCCCCTTATAAGGTCGGTTTCTAAAACATCCTGCAGTATTTAAATGCAGGACTGTGTAAATTGTCTTTTTCTGGGGGCTGCCCACAGGCCTTTTGAAGAGGAAGCCCATGTGAGAAGGTCGGTGTATCGGGGAGATGTAAAGGGTATGGGTGGGCTTCTAATCAC
Source organism: Mustelus asterias (assembly GCF_964213995.1). Classification (NCBI taxonomy): domain Eukaryota; kingdom Metazoa; phylum Chordata; class Chondrichthyes; order Carcharhiniformes; family Triakidae; genus Mustelus; species Mustelus asterias. Next base: position 74,275,605 of record NC_135809.1, read on the forward strand.
AGAGTGGCTGGGTCTCCATTCTGGGAAGGGCCGGGATTGTGGAGGGGGTTTCAATGATGGTCCAGTGGATACCTATCATGGAAGATGTCCGGTAGAGTTCAAAGGCATCTGGATCACTGGGGGAGGGGAGAGTCATGGGAATGATAATGGTTTGGAGTATTTTGTGAGAAAGGTGCAATGGTAGACCAGAGATCCAGTGGGGAATGGGGGGAGTGTCTGATGGTGATTATGATGATTGAGGATGGAGGAGTTTACTGGTTAGCTTGTCGGAACAAACAATACATATCATGTCAACCTGGCTATTGTATAAAATTATTTTTAATTGGACAAAAGTTTTACCCTGACAAGCCTGACTAACCATGACTCATATCAGAGGAATTTCTAACCTTCAGAAACCAGCAGGAACCTCGCTATCTCTAAAGAGGCACTAATGTCCCCTCTGACAGCAGAAAATCAAATTCCACAAGAAATGCATAAGCACCTTTTACATTTATAAGGCTGAGCTCAGACCAATTGAGATGAGTCTGTCTGAGAGACAATAGGGACCCTGCCTCTGCTATTAAACACCTCAATAATCCAGATCTGAGAAAATACATCCTTTGTCCAAAACCCAGGAGAAGTGGGAGATAGTGAACTCCCCCTAAGCTGTATCTGTAATAAGAATCTGTAATAAACAGTCCCAGATAGCCTGCACCCACTTTGAGGGGGAAGGTTGACTGGTGGTGATTTAACCTGAGGATCACACCTCAGGTGAGGGGAAAGGTTGAGAAGGTGGGGCCTTCATGAATGATCTCAGCCGGTATGGGAATTGAATGTGCACTGTTGGAACTCCCGCATGGTACCTGTAAGCTCAATTAATCTCTGCATGCCTTCTTCCATTGCAGAAAGCTTCACTTCTGGGAAGGCAGATCACCCTGCAACAATTCCAGCTGCTAACCGCTGAATGAATATACCACTGACCTTTTGATTCACGATTCTGGACTCACATGAAATCATAACCTTTATTTTAATCACGGCCTTGGCCTGTATCCCTTTCTTTCATTTGATCCTCTTCTATTGTAAGAGTGCCCGCGGCCGGGGCTCCCCACGACCTTGCCGGCAGCTCAGGTTCCTCCACGACCTTGCCCATGGCCGGGGTTCCCCCACGACTTTGTCCGCAGCCGGGATTCCCCCACGGCTGGGGTTCCCCCATGGCCAGGATTGCCCCGCGACCTTGCCCACGATTCTTCGTTCCCAAATTCTCTGTTCCCGCTGGGAGCTGTGATGAGTTATCAATAGAGGATTTGATCACTCCGAACTGAAGGGTTGGGGAAAATTTGGTGGTGGAATGAAAAACTAAAAAAAAGACACCTTCCAGTTTACGAACAGGTAGAGAGGAGAAATTAGGTCTGTTTAAATTCAGCCCCTCCTGTCCATAACAGGCTCCTTTAAGCTTCTGAGTTTGAGATCCAGGAAATCCTGTAGTTGCGAATACACTTACAGGTAAAGTGAGGCTTGCAACCTCATTATAACATTTAAATAACCAAACAACTTCCCATCTGCTAATTGGTTGTGTCCTCCAATTTCAAAAATGGGAGTGAGAGGGTTTCAGTTCCTATCCAACATATTTTCCATTTTCACCTCTCAAATATCTGGAACACATCCGGTTTTGCGGATTTTAATTCAGATGGGAAGTCGTAAAGCTTTGTCAAGCAACTGGTTTGCAGGATTCCAGAAGTGGACGGGTTTAGGTTGAGAGTTCTGAACTATTGGGCCTAGGTGCATGAAAGGTGAGGTAAAGGTGATGGATGCAAGATACAGAAGGCACAGAGTTTAGTCAATGTTGAAGGGTTGGATGATTTGAAAGAAATAGGGAGCACCAAATTCTCCATTCTCGCTGGCAGCATGGCAGCGTGTATGGGAATGGAGAATTCTAACCTATGACTCCTGACTTTAGTAACAAAATACAAATCACTGTGATAGATTCATAGAAATCATAGAAACCCTACAGTGCAGAAGGAGGCCATTCGGCCCATCGAGTCTGCACCGACCACAATCCCACCCAGGCCCTACCCCCACATATTTACCCGCTAATCCCGCTAACCTACGCATCTCAGAACTCTAAGGGGCAATTTTTAACCTGGCCAATCAACCTAACCTGCACATCTTTGGACTGTGGGAGGAAACCGGAGCACCCGAGGAAACCCACGCAGACACAAGGAGAATGTGCAAACTCCACACAGACAGTGACCCGAGCCGGGAATCGAACCCGGGACCCTGGAGCTGTGAAGCAGCAGTGCTAACCACTGTGCTACCGTGCCGCCCTTTTGTCCAATTGTCCAAGTTTCCCTTTGGGATTCGGCCAGCCCGGCAATTACCACCTGCTATGTCATAATAACAAATGCAGGAAGAGGCAGAGCAATGCAAAGGGGGAGAAAACAAGTCCAAAACTGAAGACAAAGGTTCCAAAATCAAGAGAGGGACAGAAAATAAATCCCAAGATGACAGCTAAGGCAAGAAACAAGGATGGGGGGTCATAAACTGATACTCTTCAGTGTAGTTAAGAGTGAGGAGCAAAAGCAGAGGGTCCAAGTTAAAAGGCAAGGCTGCAGGATGCAGACCTGAAATAATGTGGGCTTCTGAAAAGCCAGAAGAACAAATCAGAATTAAAGATTGAGGACTTCTTAATACAGGCCTGTGAAGCAGTGGTGTTCTGTGGTCACAGCTCGGTACCTGAGAGAGTTCATGGAAGATGAGGCAATCCATGGCAATCCAGGGCAGAGGAACATTAGAAGGAGAGCTTGAAACCCTGCAGTGCACTCTGGGTGAAGACATCCAACAGAAAGCATTGTTTGGGAAAAGATTGCAAGGCATGTTCTTTGAGACTGGAAATTAGAAACCCTCATGTGAAAGACAGAGTTTCATCAAAAGTTAATCAGCTAACTCCTGTAACTCTGTTCAGTTGCTGTCCTCCACATTTCTAAATAAAAAATAAAAGTTAGGATCTATCAAGCCTGGTTCCACCCTGGGGTCGGACTTGTCCAGTAGCAACATCAGCTAGGATTGTAACATATAATCTGTTATGTATTTAAATGGTTGCATGATTAAGAGCCAGTCAGATGGTGATGTCATTAGGGTGTTGCACAGGCTGTTGTTTTAGTTTGTACTCTGTGCAGAGAACATCGTTTTCAATAAACCTGTTGTGCGTTACTTTGAATCTAAATGTGCAAACCACATCTATTCTTTTTTGTTTAAACCCACAATGCCTAACATAGTTAGGACGTTACATAATTGAGTCTAATGAGGTATTCCTTCACAGAGGGCTGACAAACAATGTTCGAGACCGTACAGTAGAGTTCACTTCATCAAATTAAATGGGCACTCAGAGATGAATCAGTCTTCTATGTGGGAGGATAGAAGTTCCAGTAGAATCATTACAGATGACACAGAGGGTTCTCGCTGATTCAGATACACAGAGGATACACTCTGATCCAGATACACACTGATCCAGATGCACACTGATCCAGATGCACGATTCACGCTGACCCAGATACACAGAGGATTCACGCTGACCCAGATACACAGAGGATTCATGCTGATCCAGATACACAGAGGATTCATGCTGATCCAGATACACAGAGGATTCACGCTGACTCAGATACACAGAGGATTCACGCTGATCCAGATACACAGAGGATTCACGCTGATCCAGATATACAGAGGATTCACGCTGATCCAGATACACAGAGGATTCACGCTGACTCAGATACACAGAGGATTCGTGCTGATCCAGATACACAGAGGATTCATGCTGATCCAGATACAGAGAGGATTCACGCTGATCCAGATACACAGAGGATTCACGCTGATCCAGATACACAGAGGATTCACGCTGATACAGACACACGGTGGATATGGCTGATCCAGACACATGGTGGATACAGGCTGATCCAGACACACAGTGGATAGACACTGATTCAGATACACACTGATCCAGGTACACACTGATCCAGGTACACACTGATCCAGGTACACACTGACCCAGGTACACACTGACCCAGGTACACACTGATCCAGATACACAGAGAATTCACACTGACCAAGATACACAGAGGATTCACACTGATCCAGATACACAGAGGATTCAAGCTGATCCACATACACAAAGGATTCAAGCTGATCCACATACACAGAGGATTCACGCTGATCCAGATACATAGAGGATACACACTCATCCATATACACAGGATTCACGTTGATCTAGATACACAGTGGATACGGGTGGATCCACACACAGTGGATACAGGTGGATCCAGACACACAGTGGATATGGGCTGATCCAGATACAGAGTGAATACGGGCTGATCCAGATACACAGTGGATACAGGCAGATCCAGACATACAGTGGATAGACACTGACCCAGTTACACACTGATCCAGGTACACACTGATCCAGGTACACACTGATCCAGGTACACACTGATCCGAATACACAGAATATTCACACTGATCCAGATACACAGAGGATTCAAGCTGATCCAGATACAGAGGATTCACGCTGATCCAAATACATACTGATCCATATACACAGAGGACACACATTGATCCAAATACAGAGAATTCACACAGATCCAGATACACACTGATCCAGATACACAGAGAGTACACACGGATCCAGATACACAGAGGATTCACACTGATCCAGATACACAGAGAATTCACACTGATCCAGATACACAGAGGATTCACACTGATCCAGATACAGAGGATTCACGCTGATCCAAATACATACTGATCCATATACACAGAGGACACACATTGATCCAAATACAGAGAATTCACACTGATCCAGATACACACTGATCCAGATACAGAGAGAGTACACACTGATCCAGATACACAGAGGAGTCACACTGATCCAGATACACAGAGGATTCACACTGATCCAGATACACAGAGGATTCACACTGATCCAGATACACAGAGGATTCACACTGATCCAGATACACACTGATCCAGATACACAGAGAGTACACACTGATCCAGATACACAGAGGATTCACACTGATCCAGATACACAGAGGATTAACACTGATCCAGATACACAGAGGATTCACACTGATCCAGATACACAGAGGATTCACACTGATCCAGATACACACTGATCCAGATACACAGAGAGTACACACTGATCCAGATACACAGAGGATTCACACTGATCCAGATACACACTGATCCAGATACAGAGGATTCACACTGATCCAGATATACAGAGAATTCACACTGATCCAGATACACAGAGTATTCACACTGATCCAGATACACAGAGGATTCACACTGATCCAGATACACAGAGGATTCACACTGATCCAGATGCATAGAGGATACACACTGATCCAGATAAACAGAGGATTCACACTGATCCAGATGCATAGAGGATACACACTGATCCAGATACACAGAGGATTTACGCTGATCCAGACACACAGAGGAGTCAGGCTGATGCGGATACACAGAGGATTCACACTGATCCAGATGCACAGAGGATTCACACTGATCCAGTTACACAGAGAATTCACATTGCTCCAGATACACAGAGGATTCATGCTGATCCAGATACACAGAGCGTTCACGCCTATCCAGATACACAGAGAATTCACACTGATCCAGATACACAGAGAATTCACACTGATCCAGATACACAGAGGATTCACACTGATCCAGATACACAGAGGATTCACACTGATCCAGATACACAGAGCGTTCACGCCTATCCAGATACACAGAGAATTCACACTGATCCAGATACACAGAGAATTCACACTGATCCAGATACACAGAGAATTCACACTGATCCAGATACACAGAGGATACACACTGATCCAGATACACAGAGGATTCACACTGATCCAGATACACAGAGAATTCACACTGATCCAGATACACAGAGGATTCACACTGATCCAGATACACAGAGGATTGACACTGATCCAGATACACAGAAGATTCACACTGATCCAGATACAGAGAATTCACACTGATCCAGATACACACTGATCCCGATACACAGAGGATTCACGCTGATCCAAATACAAAGAGAACACACATTGATCCAAATACAGAGAATTCACACTGATCCAAATACACACTGATCCAGATACACAGAGAGTACACACTGATCCAGATACACAGAGGATTCACACTGATCCAGATACACACTGATCCAGATACACAGAGGATTCACACAGATCCAGATACACAGAGAATTCACACTGATCCAGATACACAGAGGATTCACACTGATCCAGATACACAGAGAATTCACACTGATCCAGATACACAGAGGATTCAGACTGATCCAGATACACAGAGGATTCACACTGATCCAGATACACAGAGGATTCACACTGATCCAGATACACAGAGGATTCAGACTGATCCAGATACACAGAGGATTCACACTGATCCAGATGCATAGAGGATTCACACTGATCCATATAAACAGAGGATTCACATTGCTCCAGATACACAGAGGATACACACTGATCCAGATACACAGAGGATTCACACTGACCCCGATACACACTGATCCCGATACACAGAGGATTCACACTGATCCAGATGCATAGAGGATTCACACTGATCCATATAAACAGAGGATTCACACTGATCCAAATACAGAGAATTCACATTGCTCCAGATACACAGAGAATTCACACTGATCCAGATACACAGAGGATTCACACTGATCCCGATACACACTGATCCCGATACACAGAGGATTCGTGCTGATCCAGATACACAGAGGATTCATGCTGATCCAGATACAGAGAGGATTCACGCTGATCCAGATACACAGAGGATTCACGCTGATCCAGATACACAGAGAATTCACGCTGATACAGACACACGGTGGATATGGCTGATCCAGACACATGGTGGATACAGGCTGATCCAGACACACAGTGGATAGACACTGATTCAGATACACACTGATCCAGGTACACACTGATCCAGGTACACACTGATCCAGGTACACACTGACCCAGGTACACACTGACCCAGGTACACACTGATCCAGATACACAGAGAATTCACACTGACCAAGATACACAGAGGATTCACACTGATCCAGATACACAGAGGATTCAAGCTGATCCACATACACAAAGGATTCAAGCTGATCCACATACACAGAGGATTCACGCTGATCCAGATACATAGAGGATACACACTCATCCATATACACAGGATTCACATTGATCTAGATACACAGTGGATACGGGTGGATCCACACACAGTGGATACAGGTGGATCCAGACACACAGTGGATATGGGCTGATCCAGATACAGAGTGAATACGGGCTGATCCAGATACACAGTGGATACAGGCAGATCCAGACATACAGTGGATAGACACTGACCCAGTTACACACTGATCCAGGTACACACTGATCCAGGTACACACTGATCCAGGTACACACTGATCCGAATACACAGAATATTCACACTGATCCAGATACACAGAGGATTCAAGCTGATCCAGATACAGAGGATTCACGCTGATCCAAATACATACTGATCCATATACACAGAGGACACACATTGATCCAAATACAGAGAATTCACACAGATCCAGATACACACTGATCCAGATACACAGAGAGTACACACGGATCCAGATACACAGAGGATTCACACTGATCCAGATACACAGAGAATTCACACTGATCCAGATACACAGAGGATTCACACTGATCCAGATACACAGAGGATTCACACTGATCCAGATACACACTGATCCAGATACACAGAGAGTACACACTGATCCAGATACACAGAGGATTCACACTGATCCAGATACACAGAGGATTAACACTGATCCAGATACACAGAGGATTCACACTGATCCAGATACACAGAGGATTCACACTGATCCAGATACACACTGATCCAGATACAGAGAGTACACACTGATCCAGATACACAGAGGATTCACACTGATCCAGATACACACTGATCCAGATACAGAGGATTCACACTGATCCAGATATACAGAGAATTCACACTGATCCAGATACACAGAGTATTCACACTGATCCAGATACACAGAGGATTCACACTGATCCAGATACACAGAGGATTCACACTGATCCAGATGCATAGAGGATACACACTGATCCAGATAAACAGAGGATTCACACTGATCCAGATGCATAGAGGATACACACTGATCCAGATACACAGAGGATTTACGCTGATCCAGACACACAGAGGAGTCAGGCTGATGCGGATACACAGAGGATTCACACTGATCCAGATGCACAGAGGATTCACACTGATCCAGTTACACAGAGAATTCACATTGCTCCAGATACACAGAGGATTCATGCTGATCCAGATACACAGAGCGTTCACGCCTATCCAGATACACAGAGAATTCACACTGATCCAGATACACAGAGCGTTCACGCCTATCCAGATACACAGAGAATTCACACTGATCCAGATACACAGAGAATTCACACTGATCCAGATACACAGAGGATTCACACTGATCCAGATACACAGAGGATTCACACTGATCCAGATACACAGAGCGTTCACGCCTATCCAGATACACAGAGAATTCACACTGATCCAGATACACAGAGAATTCACACTGATCCAGATACACAGAGAATTCACACTGATCCAGATACACAGAGGATACACACTGATCCAGATACACAGAGGATTCACACTGATCCAGATACACAGAGAATTCACACTGATCCAGATACACAGAGAGTACACACTGATCCAGATACACAGAGGATTGACACTGATCCAGATACACAGAAGATTCACACTGATCCAGATACAGAGAATTCACACTGATCCAGATACACACTGATCCCGATACACAGAGGATTCACGCTGATCCAAATACACAGAGAACACACATTGATCCAAATACAGAGAATTCACACTGATCCAAATACACACTGATCCAGATACACAGAGAGTACACACTGATCCAGATACACAGAGGATTCACACTGATCCAGATACACACTGATCCAGATACACAGAGGATTCACACAGATCCAGATACACAGAGAATTCACACTGATCCAGATACACAGAGGATTCACACTGATCCAGATACACAGATAATTCACACTGATCCAGATACACAGAGGATTCAGACTGATCCAGATACACAGAGGATTCACACTGATCCAGATACACAGAGGATTCACACTGATCCAGATACACAGAGGATTCAGACTGATCCAGATACACAGAGGATTCACACTGATCCAGATGCATAGAGGATTCACACTGATCCATATAAACAGAGGATTCACATTGCTCCAGATACACAGAGGATACACACTGATCCAGATACACAGAGGATTCACACTGATCCCGATACACACTGATCCCGATACACAGAGGATTCACACTGATCCAGATGCATAGAGGATTCACACTGATCCATATAAACAGAGGATTCACACTGATCCAAATACAGAGAATTCACATTGCTCCAGATACACAGAGAATTCACACTGATCCAGATACACAGAGGATTCACACTGATCCAGATACACACTGATCCCGATACACAGAGGATGCACGCTGATCCAAATACATACTGATCCATATACACAGAGGACACACATTGATCCAAATACAGAGAATTCACACTGATCCAAATACACACTGATCCAGATACACAGAGGATTCACACTGATCCAGATACACAGAGGATTCACACTGATCCAGATACACAGAGGATTCACACTGATCCAGATACACACTGATCCAGATACACAGAGGATTCACACTGATCCAGATACACAGAAAATTCACACTGATCCAGATACACAGGGGATTCGCACTGATTCAGATACACACTAATCCAGATACAGAGAGGATTCCCGCTTATCCAGATACTCAGAGTATTGACACTGATCCAGATACATGGGGGATTCACACTGATCCAGACCCACAGAGGATTGACACTGATCCAGATACAGAGCATTGACACTGATCCAGACACACAGAGCATTGACACTGATCCAGACACACAGAGGATTGACACTGATCCAGATACAGAGGATTCACACTGATCCAGATACACAGAGGATTCACACTGATCCCGATACACAGAGGATTCACACTGATCCAGATACACAGATGATTCACGCTGATCCAGATACACAGAGAATTCACACTGATCCCGATACACAGAGGATTCACACTGATCCAGATACACAAAGGATTCACACTGATGCAGATACACTCAGGATTCAGGCTGATCCAGATACACTCAGGATTCAGGCTGATCCAGATACACAGAGGATTCACACTGATCCAGATACACGGAGGATTGACACTGATCCAGATGCTCAGAGGATTCACACTGATCCAGATACACAGAGGATTCACGCTGATTCAGATACACAGAGGATTCACGCTGATTCAGATACACAGAGGATTCAGGCTGATCCAGATACACAGAGGATTCAGGCTGATCCAGGTATACAGAGGATTCACACTGATCCAGATACACAGAGGATTCACGCTGATCCAGATACATAGAGGATTCATGCTTATCCAGGTACACAGAATATTCACGCTGATCCAGATACACGGGCGATTCACACTGATCCAGATATAGACGATTCATGCCGATCCAGATACACAGAGGATTCATGCTTATTCAGATACACAGAGGATTCACACTGATCCAGATACACAGAGGATTCACATTGATCCAGATACATATGGGATTCGCACTGATTCAGATACACACTAATCCAGATACAGAGACGATTCCCGCTTATCCAGATACTCAGAGGATTCACACTGATCCAGATACAAGGTCGCCCATGGTCGGCTTATGATGAAAGTGAGGAGGTGTGGGATAGAGGGAAAGTTGGCCGATTGGATAGGTAACTGGCTGTCTGATCGAAGACAGAGGGTGGTGGTGGATGGAAAATTTTCGGATTGGAAGCAGGTTGCTAGCGGAGTGCCACAGGGATCAGTGCTTGGTCCTCTGCTCTTTGTGATTTTTATTAATGACTTAGAGGAGGGGGCTGAAGGGTGGATCAGTAAATTTGCTGATGACACCAAGATTGGTGGAGTAGTGGATGAGGTGGAGGGCTGTTGTAGGCTGCAAAGAGACATAGATAGGATGCAAAGCTGGGCTGAAAAATGGCAAATGGAGTTTAACCCTGATAAATGTGAGGTGATTCATTTTGGTAGGACTAATTTAAATGTGGATTACAGGGTCAAAGGTAGGGTTCTGAAGACTGTGGAGGAACAGAGAGATCTTGGGGTCCATATCCACAGATTTCTAAAGGTTGCCACTCAAGTGGATAGAGCTGTGAAGAAGGCCTATAGTGTGTTAGCTTTTATTAACAGGGGGTTGGAGTTTAAGAGCCGTGGGGTTATGCTGCAACTGTACAGGACCTTGGTGAGACCACATTTGGAATATTGTGTGCAGTTCTGGTCACCTCACTATAAGAAGGATGTGGAAGCGCTGGAAAGAGTGCAGAGGAGATTTACCAGGATGCTGCCTGGTGTGGAGGGTAGGTCTTATGAGGAAAGGTTGAGGAAGCTAGGGCTGTTCTCTCTGGAGCGGAGGAGGCTGAGGGGAGACTTAATAGAGGTTTATAAAATGATGAAGGGGATAGATAGAGTGAACGTTCAAAGACTATTTCTCGGGTGGATGGAGCTATTACAAGGGGGCATAACTATAGGGTTCGTGGTGGGAGATACAGGAAGGATATCAGAGGTAGGTTCTTTACGCAGGGAGTGGTTGGGGTGTGGAATGGACTGCCTGCAGTGATAGTGGAGTCAGACACTTTAGGAACATTTAAGCGGTTATTGGATAGGCACATGGAGCACACCAGGATGATAGGGAGTGGGATAGCTTGATCTTGGTTTCAGATAAAGCTCAGCACAACATCGTGGGCCGAAGGGCCTGTTCTGTGCTGTACTGTTCTATGTTCTATGTTCTAATCAGATCAGTACTTTCCTTCTCATTTTAAGAATACAAAAAAAAGTGTTTGGTCCATGAACCTGAGGTTCCCACTGGGATTTGGTTTGCGTAGCACTGCTGTGGTCATAATGATACCAAGATAATAATTTTGTAGGTGACGTCTCAGCAGAACCCCAAATGAATGTTCATTGTCCTAGAATGTTAACTTTTGCTGAAATCTTGCTGCCGTTTATGCAGGTGAGATCTTATGGTCCTGCTGACGGTACACTTCTGCCGTGGGTTTCCCAGTGGCGAGGGAAAGCCCGTTGACACTGGAGGGACCAGAAGATCCCACTGCCAGCGAGCGGCGCACCGCCTCCCGCCACCGTGAAACACACTGCAGCCGGGGAGAAAAACCCCACCCTTTGTTTCTCTCTGCAGTTACTGCCAGGTCTATTTTTCAGTATTTTCAGGGGTTTTTTCAGATTGTCAGCAGTCACATTATTTTGCTTTTTATAATCACTATTTGCTCCCTGAATTTAAAACCAATTATAATAATGAGCAATGTTCCTCCATGTTTCCCACCTGTGGCAAACAGCATGTTTGTTTTGATTTTTAAGTCACAGCCAAGATAATCATTCATTTCTGTGAACTTTCTTACCTTCGGCATAAACAGCTTTATACTGAACTGTAAATGTTGGACGATCCACTGCCCCAGGATGATAGAATTCAACCATAAGCGCCCTTCCAATGACCACAAATTCTGCTTCATTTGTGCAAACTTTTGCTTTTAAGACTGGAGGTGCTTTAGAGACATCACGAACAAGTAAATAAGCTTTTGAACATTTTTCTGATTTTTGAAGGTTGTTTGTAACAATAACCATGTGTATCTGTTAAAGAACAACAGTAATAGTAACATTTTAAATATCTTTACACATTTTCAGAAAAATGTGTATGTAAAATGGCCTCTAACTCCTATTTCCTAACTTGCCAAGAATTTCTATCCAAAGCTGCATTGTCAGTTGTGGCTCAGCAGATGGAAGGGTTTAGGTTAAAGTCCCTCTCTAGGACTTGAACATAAAAATGCAGTACAGAGGGAGTGCTACACTGGTCTTTCAGAGACACACAGGATATTGCTGTTGGAGAACTTAGTGATGGCGATACCACTAAATACCAAGAGTGGGTCTCATCTTATAGGAGATGGTCATTGCCGTGTATGGCTTGCATCCTAATAAAAGTTCAAGCTTGGAAGTTGTGCAGCTCTGTGATGGACTGCATTCTTATCTGAGACATTCCAAGTAAGGCTTATCGCTTCAATTATCAATGAGCAAACTTCCTTCTGATTCAGAGAAAAGGTAACAGCTGAAATAATTGAAGATATTAGCCTTAGTATGCTGCCCTGAGAAATTCCTACCGAGATATCATAGACATATAAAATATGAATCAAGACATTAGTTTAATGTGCCTCTGCTGGCAGGGTCAAAGAGTTAATAAATTAGTCCCATTGACCTGCACTTACACAATGCCATGAAGTGTTGACCCTTCAAGTATTTATCCAATTTCCTTTTGAAAATTAAAAATTGAATCTGCTCCCAGCAATCTTCCAAACAATGAATCATAGAATATCTATAGTGCAGAAGGCCATTCGGCCCATCAAGCCTGCACTGACAACAACCTAACCCACACATCTTTGGATTGTGGGAGGAAACTGGAGCACCCAGAGGAAACCCATACAGACACAGGGAGAATGTGCAAACTGCACACAGAGAGTGACCCGAGGCTAGAATTGAAGCCGGGTCCCTGGCGCTTTGAGGCATCAGTGCTAACCACTGTGCTAAGCACCGTGAATGATAGATGATTAATTCCAGAGGCGCCATAGATGACAGAAGATAAACAATCCAGATTTGACACTTTCGTTCAGAACGCATTGTTATTCTTCGATATTGTACACGTCTATCCCATTCTTTTTTTCAGCATTGTGCATGTACACCACATTCTTTCAGTATTGTACATGTATACATTATCCTTTCCTTATTGCTGTACCTGCATACCTCATTATGTCCTGAGTATTTCACACGTAAACTTCATTCTTTCCTCAGTATTGTGCATATGAGCTTTGCGTATGAGCAGTGGGACAGAGCACATCCTGAATGAAACATTGCCAGAGTGAATGTGGGTATGGGGAATTTGGAGCACAGTGGGAATTGGATGCAGAGGGAAATAGGTGCTTTTTGGGTTTTTTTCTTTGCTTTCTAACTTTTTAAATCTCCATTGGGTCTTGCCCTGCAGGAGCAGCATAAGCTGCAAGGACGAAAGTTGATTAGTAAGTAATGGATAAGATCGGGTAACTATTTTGCTATTTTTATCACTTATAGTTTGTGAAGTCTTTTTGTGGTTTATAGTTTAAGGGATATATTCTGTAATAATGAGGACCGGGGAAGAAGGGCTCTAGATTAATTGATATTATTTGACATTAAGCCCCTTACAAATTTAAAGAGGTGAGTCATAGCAGGAGAGCTCAAAGCAGTGGTCTGCTCCTTGTGTTACACGAGAGAAGCCGGTGACCGTTTCAGTGCCCAGGGCCGCATGTACGCAGGAAGCGTCTCCAGCTGTGAAGCCCAAGTTTCCCTGGAGACACTGTGGAGTGAGGTGGAGAGTATTGTTGGTAACACGTATAGAGAGGTGGTCATACTGCAGGCTCAGACTCCATGGACAAGAAGAGACTAGGTGACCACCAGGCAGAGCAAGAGAGCTAGGCAGGTAGTGCAGGAATCTCCATTGGCTATTCCGCTGCAAATCAGATATACCATTTTGGATACTGTTGAAGAGAGTAGCCTCTTAGGGGAAAGATGTGACAGCCAAATTAATTGCACCACAGTTGGTTCTGCTGCAGAGGGGAGTAAAAAGTGTGAGAATGCAATAGTTATACAGGATTCAATTGCAAGGGGAATAGATAGGTGTTTCTACGGCTGCAAATGAGAGTCCAGGATGGTATGTTGTCTCCTGGTGCTGGGGTCAAGGATGTCTCAGAGTGGTTACAGGACATTGTGGAGGAGGAGGGTGAACACAGAGAGTGGTCATGAAAAGGTAATGATCTCAGGAATACTACCAGCGCCACATGCAAGTCAGGATATAAACAGCAGGATATATCAGATCAATACGTGGCTGAAGAGATGGTGTGAAGGGGAGGGTTTCAGATTCCTGGGATATTGGAATGGTTCTGGGAGAAGTGGGACCTACAAACTGGTCAGGTTACAGCTGGGCAGGACCAGGACTGATGTTCTAGGGGGAGAATTTGCTAAAAGAGTTTGGGGAGAGTTTAAACTAAAATGGCAGGGAGATGAGAACCTTTGCAAGGAGACAGAGGAGGGGAAATCAAGGATAAGAACAAAAGACTGAAAAGGAAATAAGAAAAGTGATAGGCAGAGAAATCAAGGACCAGAATTAAACAGAGCCACAGTGAAAAACAGTGGGAATGGATAAGTAATATTAAAAAGGCTTTTCTGTCTTAACGTGTGGAGCATTCTCAATGAAGTGGATGAATTAATCACACAAATAGATGGAAGCAGGCATGATATAGCTAGGATTACGGGGACATGGCTGCAGGGTGATCAGGGATGGGAAATGAACATCCAGGAGTATTCAGTATTTAGGAAGGACAGAAAAAAGGAGTTGCATTGCTGGTTGAAGAGGAAATTAACACATTAGCGAGAAAGGATATTAGCTCCAACAATGTGGAACCTGCATGGGTAGATCTGAGAAACAATAAGGGATCAAAAAACTTTACTGGGGATTGTGTATAGACCCCCAAACTGTCATGATGTTGGGAATGGCATGAAATAGAAATTAGAGAAGCATGCAATAAAAGAAAATCTGTAATTATAGGTGACTTTAATCTGCATATTGATTGGGCAAATCAAATTAGTAATAATACCGTAGAGGAGGAATTCCTGGAGTGTATATTCGATTGTTTTCTGGACCAATACATTAAGGAAGCAACTAGAGAACAAGCCATCATGGACTGGGTGTTGTGTAATGAGAAAGGAAGAATTGGCAATGTAGTTGTGCGTGAACCCTTGGAGATGAGCGACCATAATATGCTCGAATTCCTCACCAAGATGGAATGTGATGTCATTGATTCTGAGACGAGGGTCCTGAATCTTAATAAAGGAGACTACGATGGTATGAGGTGCAAGTTGGCTACAATGGATTAGGAAACATTACTTAAAGGGATGACAGTGGATAGGCAATGGCAAACATTCAAAGAGAACAGTGGTGAACTGCAACAATTGTTTATTCCTATCTGGTGCAAAAGTAAAATGGGAAAAGTGGCCAAACCATGGCTAACAAGGAAATTAGAGCTAGTATTAGATCCAAGGAAGAGGCATATAAATTGTCCAGAAAAAAAAACAGACCTAAGGATTGGGAGTAGTTTAGAATTCAGCAAAGGAGGACCAAGGGACTGATTAAGAAGCGGAAAATAGAATGTGAGAGTGAACTTGTGGAGAACTTAAGACAACAAATATGGGCCCCTTACAGTCAGAAACGGGAATTTATAATGGGGAACAAAGAAATGGCTGACCAACCGAATTCATATTTTGGTACTGTCATCACAAAGGAGGGCACAAATAACATACTAGAAATGTTGAGGAAAGAGAGCTTCATGAGAGGGAGGAACTGAAGGAAATCAGTATTAGTAGAGAAATGGTATTGGGGAAATTGACGGAATTGAAGGCCAATAAATACCCAGAGCCTGATAATCTACATCTCAGAGTTTTAAGGAAGTAGCCCTAGAAATAATGGATGTATTGGTGGTCAATCCCACTATTTTAAAAGGGAGGTAGTGAGAAAACGGTGAATTATAGACTAGTCAACCTGAGGTCAGTCATGGGGAAAATTCTAGAGTCCATTATCAAAGATTTCATAGTGGAGCATTTGGTAAACAGTGTTAGTACTGGACAGAGTCAGCATGGATTTACGATAGGAAATCATGCTTGACAAATCCACTGGAATTCTTCAAGGAAGTAACTGGTAAAGTTGATGAGGGGGAGCCAATGGATGTGGCTTATTTGGACTTTCAGAAAGTTTTCGATGAAGTCCCACATAAGATATTAGTGTGTAAAACACATGGAATTGGGGTAATGTATTGAGATGGATAGAAAATTGGTTGGCAGACAGGAAATAAAGAGTCTTTAATAAAGTTTTTTTTCCCGAATGGCAGGCAGTGACAACTGGGGTAACGCAGGGATCAGCACTGGGACTCCGACTATTCACGACATATATTAATGACTTAGATGAGGGAACAAAATGTAATATGACACAAAGCTGGGTGGGAAGGTGATCTGTGAAGAGGATACAGAGCTCTTTCAATGTGTTTTGGACAAGCTGAGTGAGTGGGCAGGACTGACATATGAGGAAAGATTGTGTCGGTTAGGATTATTGCTGGAGTTCAGGAGAATGAGGGGTGATCTCTAACAGGATAGATGCAGAAAGGATGTTCCCGATGATGGGGGTGTCCAGAACAAGGGGTCACAGTCTGAGGATACAGGGTAGACTGTTTAGGACAGAGATGAGGAGAAATTTCTTCACCCAGAGAGTGGTCAGCCTGTGGAATTCACTACCACAGAAAGAAGTTGAGGCCAAAACATTGTATGCTTTCAAGGATGAGTTAGGTATAGCTGTTGGGGTGAAGGGGATCAAAGGGTATGGAAGGAGACAGAATCAGGGTGTTGAGTTGGATGATGAGCCGTGATCATAATGAATAGCAGAGCATCTTTCATAGAATCGTAGAATCCATACAGTACAGAAGGAGGCCATTCGGCCCATCGAATCTGCATCGACCACAATCCCACCCAGGCCCTATTCCTGTAACCCCACATATTTACCCTGCTAATTCCCTGACACTAGGGTCAATTAATCATGGCCAATTAACCTAACCAGCACATCTTTGGACTGTGAGAGGAAACTGGAGCATCCGGAGGAAACCCACGCAGACACAGGGAGAATGTGCAAACTCCACGCAGACAGAGACCCAAAGCTGAAATCGAACCTGGGTCCCTGATGCTGTGAGGCAGCAGTGCTAACCACTGTGCCACCCTTCGAAGGGCTTTGAAGGGCCAATTGGCCTACACATGCTCCAATTTTCTATCTTTCTCTGTTTCTATGTCCTCAGCATTGTCCACGGATCCCTTTTACTTTCTTCAATATTATACTTGTTCTTCATTAATTCCTCAGAATTCTACATGTCATTCTTTCCTCAGTTCTGAACATGTCTACCCCATTCTTTCCTCAGTACTACATGTCCACCCCATTCTTACCTTAGTACTGTACATGTCCACCCCATTCTTACCTTAGTACTGTACATGTCCACCCCATTTTTTCCTCAGTACTGTACATGTCTACCCATTCTTCCCTCGATATTGTACATGCATACCTCATGATTCCTATGTGCTTGGATGAGCCAAATACAGTTTGACTGATCATAATGGGTGTCAGGACCTTCATGGTTAATGTTGCCATTTGTTAGTCTTCGTGAAGTGATCCGCATTTCTGCACAATGAACTGAAAATACAAGAGGGAGAAATTAAACAGTTGATAGATGTATGAGACTTGCATATAATTCAGAACAACACACAATAAAAATTGAAACTAAATATTTACTAAATCGATATCTAGCACTGAATCCCTTTGCTTGTTTTCTGTTGTCAGAATAAAGTGCAAGTAGCATTTTATATTCAGAAGAGATTGCTGCTGGAGCTACACTGCCACAACTTCGCTGTCGTATGACTCTTGTATCGGTATCAGAACCTTCATAAATTGTTAGATGATCACGAAAGCAGCCTATAAATGGTCGAATATTAAAGAAATCAAATTCCAAGACAATCTGTTAAGAAAAAGATTGAATGATTAAATCTCATTTTGCAATTTAAGTTACTATAATAAAATGTTTGCAGCATCACAAAAAGATTTTTTGTACAATATATGAAATAACAACATTTTCAGAAAGCTAAGTTCCATCTTAATTGAGAGCTTTATTAAATATTGAAAGAAGTCTTACAACACCAGGTTAAAGTCCAACAGGTTTATTTGGTAGCACGAGCTTTCGGAGCACTGCTCCTTCATCAGCTGAGACTCAGACTGAGTAAACCTGTTGGACTTTAACGTGGTGTTGTGAGAGTTCTTACTGTGCCCACCCCAGTCCAACAGCGGCATCGCCACATCTTAAATATTGAGGTTTAAGCTTAAATAATCTGAGGACAGATCAGCTTTAGCCATTATAATAACTGCATTAGGTCTCTCTGATTCTGAAATTCTGGTCGTTATAGTATATGTTCCTATTGGCAAATTCTGTATTTGAAAATAGTGCAGCATCATGTTTTTGGAGACAGGTATTTAAAGGCCAGGGAAGTATAGCAGTAACAGCTGAAAATAAATTGTGATAAAACCGCAAAAGTGGCTTTACAGACTTAATTTCCCCTGCAAGTAACCACAACAGCTCTGCGTACCGGGGCCGCTCCGCACACCCACCGGGGCAGCTCCGCGCACCAGGACCGCTCCGCGCACCGGGACAGCTCAGTACACCAGGGCAGCTCAGATTGGCAGCAAGAACAAAAGAAAATCCAGAAGTCTTCTATAGGCAGTTAATCATAAAAAGATGGCAAAATGAGGAATGGCGCTGATTCAGAACCAAAGAGGATTTACACGAGGAGTTAAGAGTCATAGCTGAGGTATTAAATTAATACTTTGCTTTGTCTTTACCAGGGAAAGAGGATTAAAATACATAAAGAAGGTTTACTGGATGGGATACAGTTACCAGGACACCAGGAGCAGATAAGATGTATCCAAGGATACTGACAAAAGTGAGGGTGTAAATTGCAAAGGATTGGCCATAATTTCCCAATCATCCTGAGATGTAAGGGTGGTGCCAGAGGGCTGGATATTTGCAAATGTGGTAGTTTTCTTCAAAAAGAATGTAAGGGTAAACCCAGGAACTGTAGGCCAGTCACTTTATCCTCAGTGCTGGGGAAGCTTCTAGAAATGATTCTGATAAAATTAATAATCACTTGTTCAAATACAGCTTAATGCAGAAAAATCAGAAAATCATGTTTAACGAACTTGCTGGAGATTTTGGATGAGTTACTGGAGAGGGTTGATGAGGGTAATTCCATTGACATGGTTACATGAACTTCTGAAAGGCATTTGATAAAGTGCTGCAAAACAGACCTCTGAACAAAGGTTAGAGCTCATGGAACAAAATGGACAGCAGCAACATGGATATAATATTGGATGATTAACAGGAAAAAAAGAGATTAGCAGTCAGCGTTTTTTTTTCAGATTGGAGGAAAGTTGACAGGAGAGTTTCTCAGGGGTCAGTGTTAGGACTCCTGCCCTTCCTGATAATGGCAGTAAGAAGTCTCACAACACCAGGTTAAAGTCCAACAGGTTTATTTGTAGCACAAGCTTTCGGAGTCTCGCTCCTTCTTCAGGTGGGTGAGGAGTTGTGTTCGCAAACAGGGCATATATAGACACAAACTCAGTTTACAAGATAATGGTTGGAATGCAAGTCTTTACAGGTAATCAAGTCTTAAAGGTACAGACAATGTGGATGGAGAGAGGGTTAAGCACAGGTTAAAGAGATGTGTATTGTCTCCAGCCAGGACGGTTAGTGAGATTTTGCAAGCCCAGGCAAGTCGTGGGGGTTACAGATAGTGAGACATGAAGCCAAGATCCTGGTTGAGGCCGTCCTCATGTGTGCAGAACTTGGCTACCAGATTCTGCTCAGCGATTCTGCGTTGTGTGTCGTGAAGGCCGCCTTGGAGAACGCTTACCCGAAGATCAGAGGCTGAATGACAGGAAGAGAACACTCCAGCCTGGTGATTGTCGAGCGGTGTCCATTCATCTGTTGTCGTAGCGTCTGCATGGTCTCCCCAATGTACCATGCCTCGGGACATCCTTTCCTGCAGCGTATCAGGTAGACAACATTGGCCGAGTCGGAAGAGTATGTACCGTGTACCTGGTGGATGGTTATCTTCCTGATAATGACCAAGACTTTGGTGTACAGGTCACAATTTCAAAATTAGCAGATGACACATAACTTGTAAGTATTGTGAACTGTGAGGAGGATAGTGTTAAACTTCAAAACGACAAACAGGTTAGTGGATTGGGCAGTCAAATAATAGATGAAGATCAATGTGGAGAACCAGTTTAGCTGACTGCTCCTTTTGTGGAAACATTAGCTAAATTGAAATGGTAATGATTGCCCCGCCCTGGCCACCAGTTAAAATGACAGAGCCAAAGATTTCATTGCACCCTGATTTGCACATAGTTCAAGAGTTTAAATATCAGTCAACAGCATTAGAGCAGGGAAGCCACCCAACCAATTTGAACCAATTGCCTACTTGGTATTGGCAGGAGAGCAAGATTTAAAACCATCCTCCAAGAGCAAAATTATGTAAGGTAATCCAAACTGATACTATCTGTTTTAACTTTTAATACAAGTTAAAATGACGACCGATTCCGCTATGCCACGAGAAGTGGAGTCGTCTTTCCAAATTCTCTTCATACCTTCATTGCTGCAGGAGATCTAATCAACCATTTGCAGTGAGCATTATTAGGATACACTGCTGGGAAATTTGGGGAGGTGAAACTTCGATCATTGTCAGTTAATAAGCTGCCACAGACACCTTTAAAAAATAAGCAAAAGAAAATATTAGCTGTGTTGTTACAAAAATAAATTCTACAATATAATACATAACCACAAAAGTAAAACCATGAATTGATTTGCACTATAGTTATTTTTAACTGTTACTCATTTGATCCTTTTGGATGAGTGGCTGTCCTGAGTCAGGTCGGTGGTATCAGTGTGCCAGGCCTGATTCTGGAGACTTGGACACACTCTGTTCTGACATGTTGGTGTACTGTTGGGGGAGTACTGAACTGTTGGAGGTGCTGACTTTCAGTTAAGACATTAAACCGAGGTCTTGATTATTTGGATCATAAAGATTACCTTACATGACATCAGGAAGGACAGAACTGGTGTGGGGGGGGGGGGGGGGGGGGGGGGCGGTTGGATTGGTTTCGCAGTGTCGCGTGGGAAACATTTATCCCTCAAAAACATGATCATAACTGTTTGTTGGATTGTGCTAAGTGCAACATAGAACAGTACAGCACAGGAACAGGCTCTTTGGCCCACAATGTTGTGCCAAACATGACGCCAAATTAATCTGATCCCTTCTGCTTGCCCTTGGTCCATATCCCTCTATTCATTGCATATGCATATCTAAAAGCCTCTTAAACGCCCTATCATATCTGCCTCCACCACCACCCCAGCAACGTGTTCCAGCCACCTACCACTCTCTGTGTTAAAAACTTGCTCCTCACATCTCCTTTGAACTTTCCCCCTCTCACCTTAAGTGCATGCCTCCGATTATTAGACATTTCAACTCTGGGAAAAGGATTCTGACTGTCAACCCTATCTATGCCTCTCATAATTTTATAGATTTCTATCAAGTCTCCTCTCAGCCTACATCGCTCCAGAGAAAACAACCCTAGTTTGTCCAGTCTGTCCTTATAGCTCATACTCTCTAATCCAAGCAGCATCCTGGTAAACCTCTTCTGCATCCTCTCTAAAGCCTTCAAATCTTTCCTGTAATGTGGCAACCAGAATTGAATGCAATACTCTTCAGTACGGTCTAACCAAAAATATTTATAAAGCTGCAACATAACATCGACCGATATTTTATGACCTCGCTCGAGTGAGGCCAATGGAGAATTCTGTTCTGCGAGATTCGCCTGCCCCAAAATGCGAGCGGGCGAAGCAGTAGAATTCTGGCCATCCTGATTCATGTACTTAATGCCCTGATCAATAAAGGCAAGCATGTCATACACCTTCTTTACCACCCTATCTGCTTGTGTGGCCACTTTCAGGCAGCTATTGACTTGAACCCCAATATCCTTCTGAACATCAATGCTGTTCAGGATCCTGCCATTAACTGTATGCTTACCCTTAACAAGGGAGGCAATGGCCTAGTGGTATTATCGCTAGACTATTAATCCAGAAACTCAGCTAATGTTCTGGGACCCGGGTTCAAATCCCACCACGGCAGATGGTAGAAATTGAATTCAATAAAAATATCTGGAATTAAGAATCTACTGATGACTATGAAACCATTGACTATTGTCGGAAAAACCCATCTGGTTCACTAATGTCCTTTAGGGAAGGAAATCTACCGTCCTTGCCTGGTCTGGCCTACATGTGACTCCAGAGCCACAGCAACGGCCTTCGGGCAACTAGGGATGGGCAACAAATGCTGGCCAGCCAGCAATGCCCATTTCCCATGAATGAATTTTTAAAAATTGATCTCCCAAACTATAGCACCTCACACTTGCCTGGATTAAACTCCATCTGCCATTTCTGTGCCCGTATCTGAAACTGATCAATATCCCACTGTATCCTTTGACAGCCTTCTACACTATCCACAATTCCAGCTATCTTTGTGTTGTCTGCAAACTTACTAACCCACCCATCTATGTTTTCATCCAAGTCATTTATATATATCACAAACAGCAGAGGTCCCAGTACAGATCCCTGCGGAATGCCACTATTCATGAACCTCCACCCGGAAAAACACCCTTCCCCAACTACTCACTGATTTCTTTGGGCAAGCCAATTCTGAATCGAAATGGCCAAGTCACTGTGGATCCCATGCATCTTAATCTTCTGGATGAGCCTACCATAAGGGACTTTGTCAAAAGCCTTATTAAAATCCATGTACACAACATCCACAGCTCTACCCTCATCGATCACCTTCACCACCTCCTCAAAAATATGAATCAAATTAATAAGATATGACCTGCCCCACACAAAGTCATGCTGACCTTCCCTAATCAGGCCATGCTTTTCCAAATGTGCATAAATCCTATCCCTAAGAATCCTCTCCAAAAGTTTCCCAAAAACTGACATGAGACTCACTGGTCTATAATTTCCTGGATTATCCCTATTTCCTTTCTTGAACAGATGAACAACATTAGTTACTCGCCAGTTTTTCGGGACCTCTCCAGCAAGGATATAAAGATCTTTGTCAGGGTCCCAGCAATCTCCTCTCTTGCCTCTCTCAATAACCTGGGGTAGATTCCATTGGGCCCTGGCGACTTATCTACCTTAATGCACTTCAAGAGAACCAACACCACTTCTTTCTTGATCTCAAAATACTCTGGCATGCTCCACACTAATCTCACTATCCCCATTGCTTCTCCTTGGTGAATACTGATGCAAAGAACTCATTCAGAATTGTGCCCACATCCTCTGCCTCCAAGCACAAGTTCACTCCTTTATCCTTAAGTGGTCCTATCCTCTCCTTAGTTATCCTCTTGTTTTTAATGTATGCATAAAATGCTTTGGGATTTTCATTGCCCCTCTTTATTCTCCTAATTCCCTGCTTGAGTTTTTTCCTTTCTTTATATTCCTCATGGGCTCTATCTGATTTTAGCTTCCGAAATCTTACATTTGCCTCTTTTTTCCTTTTAAAAGTCTGTGGTCACGTACCAGCTGACCCAAGCACAGCTTCTTCCCTGCTGCCAGACTTTTGAATGGACCTACCTCCCATTAGGTTGATTTTTCTCTACACCCTAGCTATGACTGTAACACTACATTCTGTACTCTCTCCTTTCCTTCCCTATGAATGATATGCTTTGTCTGTATAGTGCGCAAGAAACAATATTTTTCACTGTATGCTAATACATGTGACAATAATAAATCAAATCAAATGTTGACTTGTCCAATATTAGCTGCTCCCAATTCTCTCTCTCGCCTCTGCCTAATTCTGTTGTAATTTGCCTTCCCCCAATTTCATGCCTTCCCCCAAGGCCCTGACTTATCCTTATTCATAGCTATCTTAAGGACTTGTGATCACTGTTTCCAAAATGCTCTCCCACCGAAATGTCAGTCACCTCATTCGCCAATACAAGGTCCAGTATGGCCCCTCCTCTAGTTGGACTACCCACATAATGTTTCAAGAAACGCTCTTGTATGCACCTAACAAATTCTTCCTTGTCCAAGCCTCTTGCTTCAAGGAAATCCCAGTCAACATTAGGCAAGTTATAGTCACCCACTATGACAACCCTGTTGTTATTGCATATTTCCATAATCTGCCTACATATTTGCTCCTCAATGTCCCGGTGGCTTTTAGAGGGGCCTATAGTCTAATCCCATCAGAGTGATTGCACCCTTCTTATTTTTGAGCTCTACCCATATTGCCTCAGTATGAGCCCTCCAGTATGTCCTCTCTGAGTGCAGATGTGACATTCTCCCTGGTTAGTAATGCAACTCCTCCACCTTTTAGCTCCCTGTTTATATTGTCTAAAACATTGAAATCCTGGAATGTTAAGAAGCTCTCAACCAAGTCTCTGTAATGGCCACAATATCATAGTCCCACATACTGATCCAGGCTCTAAACTCATCTGCCTTACCCATAATACTCCTTTCATTGAAATAAACACACTTCAGCCCATCAGTCCCATCGTGTTTATTAACCTGTCAGTGCCTGTCATTTCTTTCAGACTTCCTGGTTCTAACATCTATCTTCCCCTCAATCCTTCCATTTGCTGACCTGCTGCTCTGGTTCTCAGCCCCCTGCCACTCTAGGTTAAACCCTCCCGAGTAGCACTAGTGACTCTCCCTAGGAGGGAAGGGGGGAGTGGGAGGAAGAGGGAAGGGAGAGATGGAGGGAAGGGAGAGGTAGAGGGAAGGGGAAGGTGGAGGGAAGGGGAGGTGGAGGGAAGGGGGAGGTGGAGGGAAGGGGGAAGTGGAGGGAAGGGGAGGGGGAGGGCAGGAGGAGGAGGAAGGGGAGATGGAGGGAAGGAGAGGTGGAGGGAAGGGGAGGTGGAGGGAAGGGGAGGTGGGGGGAAGGGGAGGTGGAGGACAGGGGAGGGGCAGGGCAGAGGAGGGGCAGGGCAGAGGAGGGGCAAGGGAAGGGCAGGGGAGGGGGAGGGGACAAAGGGGGAGGGGCAAAGGAGGGGAGGGAGCAAAGGAGGAGAGGGGGCAAAGGAGGGGAGGGGGCAAAGGAAGAAATGGGCAAAGGAAGAAACGGACAAAGGAAGCGAGGGGGAATGTGGGAAGGTGGCGCGGAAAGGAGGGAAGAGAAGGGTAGACAGTGGAATAAAAGCGGTATGGAGAGAGGAATGAGAGGTGTGTTGGGAAGGGAGCGAGAGGGAGGTTTAGCACAGTGGTTAACACTGCTGCCTCACAGCACCAGGGACCCGGGTTCGATTCCCAGTTGGGTCACTGTCTGAATGGAGTCTGTACATTCGCCCTGTGTCTGCTGGGTTTCCTCCCACAGTCTGAAAGATGTGCTGGTTAGGTGCATTGGCCATGCTAAATTCTCCCTCAGTGTAACCCTACACATTGCATACATAATCAGCTGGGACTCAGGAACATTTTGGCTGTATATAATATATATATAGTCACATTTTGTTGTGGTCATTGCAGGAGAGCAATTGATGACAATAATGTCAATGATAACTATCATTTAACACCACAAGCATGGTTGTGTAGGGAAATTATAGCTAAATAGTCAGTTTTGAGAGAAAATGAAATAAAATGATAGCCTGGTAATGAAAGTTGTTGAAAACAAGTGATGTGAAATGATGTGAAAAATTTCAGGGAGAACATGGTTAACCATTGATCTTCATCCTTCTTGACCTACAGCCCAAGGCAAGATTGACTGAAGCATTCTCTTCTGTAGTTTCTCAATCTTCCAGATGGTTGGAACTGCCCTTGCCTGGTTCCATTTTTATCTGTCAATTGTAGTCAGATTTCGTCACCGACCAATGGCAGGCTGCCTCCGCTGCCACAAAACATGCAGTGAGGGGTCGGGAAATTCCACCGTATGATTTTGTTGCTTTCAGCTGAAATAAATGTTAATTACATGCAAACAACTCTCAGAATGATTTGACACACATTTTCTCAAATAGTGGCAGATATAGTGCCAGGAAGAGTGACCCCACAGAAATCGAGTGCACCTAAATCACCAGCTGCCATACAGATAACATAGGAGAGAAATTGGTTAACCTGCTGACAACTGCACTGGTGTTAGCAGTACATAATTAACCCGTGTCCATTGCAGGCAGCATAGTAATTCACACTGCCTTCTCTTTAAAAAGACTGCTGTATATACACATACTTTGTACGCTGTTTACTGGCTACTCACATCAGTTGATTCTACTTCAGGAGAAAATACATTAAGGATGAAAAGGTGCTGGAAGACAATTGGAAACTGAATCTACGCTCTGATTTTTTCAGTACTGATTGAAGATGTGAGAGAGTGAGGATCAAGGTTTTCATGCAATGTACTGCTCAAGATATCCCATCTCTTACCCACCACCTTTGTTGGGTAGGTGATGGGATTTCTTGAGCAGTGCTAGGCTAATGGAGCAATTGGTGTGATATTCCATTCAAAGATGTACTCACTTTAAAATCCTTTCAGTCGTGTGCTGGCTGTTAATTGTGGGTTCAAGACTTTCAACATGAACTTTCGAGCTATCAATTGGTACTAAGCTTGAAAATTTGCAGGCTTTGCATCATCCTTAGTCCTGTTGAAAGTCTTGAACCCACAATTGACAGCTGGCACACACTGGCAGCTATTTCACCCTGACATATTACATAAATATATCGCACTACATTCACTGAAACACTTCCCTGTCTCTTGTAGAAGGTGAAGCACAGGAATGAGCAGCAAGAAAGACCTGGAGGAGGATGAGTGTGCCTGCATAAAGGAGACAACAATAGCCATCATGGCAGTAGTCTCTCTTCAAAACAAGATAGCTGCAGCTTCAGGCTCTGCTTTAGGCTCCAGCACAGAATGCTGATACTGAAACACAATACCGAAGGTGTGCCACATTGCGAGAAGTGCCACCTTTTAGGTGAAGCACTGATGTGATGCCGTGTTGAACTGCTCAGTGGGTATACAGAATTCTCATCAGTATTCAAAGAACCTATCCATTTGTCCAAGTACCTGGTGTGAAGGATTACTTTGAGGAGCAGGAGAAGAGCTCTGGAATAATTATGTCACTCAGGAGGAAGTCAATGAGACGCAGTCATAATCTACATCACAACCTATGGGGCCAGTTCATGACATTAAAAAAACTGTAAGAAGTTTAACAACACCAGGTTAAAGTCCAACAGGTTTATTTGGTAGCAAAAGCCACACAAGCTTTCGGAGCTCCAAGCCCCTTCTTCAGGTGAGAAGGTGACCTCACCTGAAGAAGGGGCTTGGAGCTCCGAAAGCTTGTGTGGCTTTTGCTACCAAATAAACCTGTTGGACTTTAACCTGGTGTTGTTAAACTTCTTATTGTGTTTACCCCAGTCCAACGCCAGCATCTCCACATCATTAAAAAAACTGACATAGGAAATGGTGAAGGAGAAATATTGGAAGGTCAGTAAGCCTCATGAGCACTTTAGATCCAAGATGTTATTAAGGCATTCCAATTAGTGAAATAATCTGCATTGGGAAAACAACACTGTCCTAACTATCCAAATCTGCATCAGGTCATCACAAATACAGAAAGAAAAGGATATGTAATGACCAGACAGACAATTTCTATCTGAAAGAGATCTCAAAAGTACCATCTCAATCTATCCAGATCAGCCTGTGTCATCTCAGTATATCCAGAACAGTGTGTACCATCTCACTCTATCCAGACCAATGTGTACCATCTCAATCTATCCAGATCAGCCTGTACCATCTCAATCTATCCAGACCAGCCTATACCATCTCAATATATCCAGAACAGTGTGTACCATCTCAATCTATCCAGACCAGCCTGTACCATCTCAATATACACAGTAAGAAGTCTCACAACACCAGGTTAAAGTCCAACAGGTTTATTTGGTAGCAAATACCATAAGCTTTCGGAGCAATGCTCCTTCGTCAGATGGAGTGGTCTCTGTTCTCAAACAGGGTAAGAAGTTTAACAACACCAGGTTAAAGTCCAACAGGTTTATTTGGTAGCAAAAGCCACACAAGCTTTCGAGGCTCTGAGCCCCTTCTTCAGGTGAGTGGGAATTCTGTTCACAAACAGAACTTATAAGACACAGACTCAATTTACATGAATAATGGTTGGAATGCGAATACTTACAACTAATCCAGTCTTTAAGAAACAAAACAATGGGAGTGGAGAGAGCATCAAGACAGGCTAAAAAGATGTGTATTGTCTCCAGACAAGACAGCCAGTGAAACTCTGCAGGTCCACGCAACTGTGGGAGTTACAAATAGTGTGACATAAATTCTGATTCTAGGATCGCATGATAAAGACTCAGGAGGAAAAAAGCAGAAATATTTATGTGAAATAGTGTGACATAAACCCAATATCCCGGTTGAGGCCGTCCTTGTGTGTGCGGAACCTGGCTATCAGTTTCTGCTCCGCGACTCTGCGCTGTCGTGTGTCGCGAAGGCCGCCTTGGAGAACGCTTACCCGAATATCAGAGGCCGAATGCCCGTGACCGCTGAAGTGCTCCCCAACAGGAAGAGAACAGTCTTGCCTGGTGATTGTCGAGCGGTGTTCATTCATCCGTTGTCGCAGCGTCTGCATAGTTTCCCCAATGTACCATGCCTCGGGACATCCTTTCTTGCAGCGTATCAGGTAGACAACGTTGGCCGAGTTGCAAGAGTATGTACCGTGTACCTGGTGGATGGTGTTCTCACGTGAGATGATGGCATCTGTGTCGATGATCCGGCACGTCTTGCAGAGGTTGCTGTGGCAGGGTTGTGTGGTGTCTTGGTCACTGTTCTCCTGAAGGCTGGGTAGTTTGCTGCGGACAATGGTCTGTTTGAGGTTGTGCGGTTGTTTGAAGGCAAGAAGTGGGGGTGTGGGGATGGCCTTGGCGAGATGTTCGTCTTCATCAATGACATGTTGAAGGCTCCGGAGGAGATGCCGTAGCTTCTCCGCTCCGGGGAAGTACTGGACAACGAAGGGTACTCTGTCCACTGTGTCCCGTGTTTGTCTTCTGAGGAGGTCGGTGCGGTTTTTCGCTGTGGCGCGTTGGAACTGTTGATCAATGAGTCTAGCGCCATATCCTGTTCTTATGAGGGCATCTTTCAGCGTCTGGAGGTGTCTGTTGCGATCCTCCTCATCCGAGCAGATCCTGTGTATACGGAGGGCTTGTCCGTAGGGGATGGCTTCTTTAACGTGTTTAGGGTGGAAGCTGGAGAAGTGGAGCATCGTGAGGTTATCCGTGGGCTTGCGGTACAGTGAGGTGCTGAGGTGACCGTCCTTAATGGAGATGCGCGTGTCCAAGAATGCAACCGATTCCGGAGAGTAGTCTGTGGTGAGCCTGATGGTGGGATGGAACTTGTTGATGTCATCATAGAGTTGTTTCAGTGATTGTTCACCATGAGTCCAAAGGAAGAAAATGTCATCGATGTATCTAGTGTATAGCACCGGTTGAAGGTCCCGTGCGGTGAAGAAGTCTTGTTCGAACCTGTGCATGAAGATGTTGGCATATTGAGGTGCAAATTTGGTCCCCATGGCTGTTCCGTGTGTCTGGATGAAGAACTGGTTGTTGAAGGTGAAGATATTGTGGTCCAGGATGAAGCGGATGAGATGTAAAATTGCATCTGGAAACTGGCAGTTGTTGGCGCTGAGCACTGAGGCCGTTGCAGCAATGCCATCGTCATGGGGGATGCTGGTGTAGAGTGCTGAGACATCCATTGTGACGAGGAGCGCTCCTGGTTCAACTGCTCCATGTGTGCCGAGTTTCTGTAGGAAGTCCGTCGTGTCGCGACAAAAGCTGGGGGTTCTTTGTACAATGGGTTTCAGGATGCCCTCGACATAGCCGGAGAGGTTCTCGCACAGGGTCCCATTGCCCGATACGATGGGACGGCCGGGTGTGTTTGCCTTGTGTATCTTCGGGAGGCAGTAGAGATCTCCAACGCGATCTCTACCGCAAGCCCACGGATAACCTCACGATGCTCCACTTCTCCAGCTTCCACCCTAAACACGTTAAAGAAGCCATCCCCTACGGACAAGCCCTCCGTATACACAGGATCTGCTCGGATGAGAAGGATCGCAACAGACACCTCCAGACGCTGAAAGATGCCCTCATAAGAACAGGATATGGCGCTAGACTCATTGATCAACAGTTCCAACGCGCCACAGCGAAAAACCGCACCGACCTCCTCAGAAGACAAACACGGGACACAGTGGACAGAGTACCCTTCGTTGTCCAGTACTTCCCCGGAGCGGAGAAGCTACGGCATCTCCTCCGGAGCCTTCAACATGTCATTGATGAAGACGAACATCTCGCCAAGGCCATCCCCACACCCCCACTTCTTGCCTTCAAACAACCGCACAACCTCAAACAGACCATTGTCCGCAGCAAACTACCCAGCCTTCAGGAGAACAGTGACCAAGACACCACACAACCCTGCCACAGCAACCTCTGCAAGACGTGCCGGATCATCGACACAGATGCCATCATCTCACGTGAGAACACCATCCACCAGGTACACGGTACATACTCTTGCAACTCGGCCAACGTTGTCTACCTGATACGCTGCAAGAAAGGATGTCCCGAGGCATGGTACATTGGGGAAACTATGCAGACACTGCGACAACGGATGAATGAACACCGCTCGACAATCACCAGGCAAGACTGTTCTCTTCCTGTTGGGGAGCACTTCAGCGGTCACGGGCATTCGGCCTCTGATATTCGGGTAAGCGTTCTCCAAGGCGGCCTTCGCGACACACGACAGCGCAGAGTCGCGGAGCAGAAACTGATAGCCAGGTTCCGCACACACAAGGACGGCCTCAACCGGGATATTGGGTTTATGTCACACTATTTCACATAAATATTTCTGCTTTTTTCCTCCTGAGTCTTTATCATGCGATCCTAGAATCAGAATTTATGTCACACTATTTGTAACTCCCACAGTTGCGTGGACCTGCAGAGTTTCACTGGCTGTCTTGTCTGGAGACAATACACATCTTTTTAGCCTGTCTTGATGCTCTCTCCACTCCCATTGTTTTGTTTCTTAAAGACTGGATTAGTTGTAAGTATTCGCATTCCAACCATTATTCATGTAAATTGAGTCTGTGTCTTATAAGTTCTGTTTGTGAACAGAATTCCCACTCACCTGAAGAAGGGGCTCAGAGCCTCGAAAGCTTGTGTGGCTTTTGCTACCAAATAAACCTGTTGGACTTTAACCTGGTGTTGTTAAACTTCTTACTGTGTTTACCCCAGTCCAACGCCGGCATCTCCACATCATGACTACCTCAAACAGGGCACAGACACAGAAATCAAATTACAGAATACTGATTAGAATGCAAATCTCTACAGCCAGCCAGGTCTTAAATGCACAGACAATGTGGGTGGAGGGAGCATTCAACACAGGTTAAAGAGATGTGTATTGTCTCCAGACAGTACAGCTTGTGAAATTGTGCAAGTCCAGGAGTCAAGCTGTGGGGGTTACTGATAATGTGACATAAATCCAACATCCCGGTTTAGACCGTCCTCATGTGTGCGAAACTTGGCTATCAGTTTCTGCTCAGTGACTCTGCGCTGTCATGTGTCGTGAAGGCCGCCTTGGAGAACGCTTACCTGAAGATCCAAGGCTGAATGCCTGTGACTGCTGAAGTGCTCCCCCACAGGAAGAGAACAGTCTTGCCTGGTGATTGTCGAGCGGTGTTCATTCATCCATTGTCGTAGCGTCTGCATGGTTTCCCCAATGTACCATGCCTTGGGACATCCTTTCTTGCAGCGTATCAGGTAGACAACATTGGCCGAGTTGCAAGAGTAGGTACCATGTACCTGGTAGATGGTGTTCTCACGTGAGATGATGGCATCCGTGTTGATGATCCGGCACGTCTTGCAGAGGTTGCTGTGGCAGGGTTGTGTGGTGTCGTGGTCACTGTTCTCCTGAAGGCTGGGTAGTTTGCTGCGGACAATGGTCTGTTTGAGGTTGCGTGGTTGTTTGAAGGCAAGAAGTGGGGGTGTGGGGATGGCCTTGGCGAGATGTTCGTCTTCATCAATGACATGTTGAAGGCTCCGGAGGAGATGCCGTAGCTTCTCCGCTCCGGGGAAGTACTGGACGACGAAGTGTACTCTGTCCACCGTGTCCCGTGTTTGTCTTCTGAGGAGGTCGGTGCGGTTTTTCGCTGTGGCACGTCGGAACTGCTGATCGATGAGTCGAGCGCCATATCCTGTTCTTATGAGGGCATTTTTCAGCGTCTGGAGGTGTCTGTTGCGATCCTCCTCATCCGAGCAGATCCTGTGTATTCGGAGGGCTTGTCCGTAGGGGATGGCTTCTCAATCTCAATATATCAAGAACAGTGTGTACCATCTCACTCAATCCAGAGCAGTGTACCATCTCAATCTATCCAGACCAGCCTGTACCATCTCACTCAATCCAGAGCAGTTGTACCACCTCACTCTATCCAGACCAGTGTGTACCATCTCACTCTATCCAGAGCAGTGTGTACCAGTGTATGTCAATGAACAATACTAGTTTTAACTTTTTTTTGGACATGAAAGTTCCATTGCAATTGATAAAAGCTAAAACGAACATTAATGGATTTCAGAGTAAATAGATATAGACTTACTGCACTGATACAATTTATTTATCTTTAGAACATCTGTTACACTGAGCCCAGGAGCAAATCCAATAGGTATGTTTCGATTTCTTTTTGGTACAATGGTCGGCTGGCCAGATTTGGCAAGATAGTACCTTCAATCAAAAATAAATTGAATTTGCAAAAAGCAACAATATTTTCATTCTGTATTCAAAGCTTAAAACCGTTCCCTTGAGTTTTCTTAGTCTCGAATATTATTTCTACGTGGGTTGCATGATTTCGCATTTGTAATTAAAAAATAATGGACCATATGTCCAAACTCAAACAAGTTAAGCTTATCAATTGAAGGTGAGTTATCTATTTTCAATGCATTATTAATTGGTCTGTCACTTTCACCCTGTTGAATGAGTCTTTATCATAGCCATAGCTTCTTTTGGTGTAGCCTTTAATGAATAAAAAGTGAATGTTAGCAGTAGGAAAAGAATTGTAACACCCCAAGAACTAATAGGCTGGGAGCTGGTGTGGGGGATATCATAGAATCCTACAGTGTAGAAGGAGGCCATTCAGCCCATCGAGTCTGCACCGGCCACAATCCCACCCAGGTCCTATCCCCATAACCTCATGCATTTACTCTAGATGATCCCCCAGACACTAAGGGGCAATTTAGCATGACCAATCCACCTAACACGCACATCTTTGGATTATGGAAGGAAACCGGAGTACCCGGAGGAAACCCATGCAGACACGGGGAGAAGGTGCAAACTCCACGCAAACAATCACCCAAGCTGGGAATCAAACCTGGGTCCCCGACATTGTGAGGCAGCAGTGCTAACCACTGTGCCGGGGGTAGGGGGTGAGGGAGGAGAGTGGTGGGCAGGCTGATGGTTGCAAATTTACTTATATATCAGGCAGGAAGGGTGGCACAATGGCTAGCACAGCTGCCTCACAGTGCTAGGGACCCAGATTCGATTATAACCTTGGGTGACTGTATAGAGTTTGCATGTTCTCCCCATGTCTGTATGGGTTTCCTCTGGGTACTCGGGTTTCCTCCCAAACTGTAAAGGTGTAATTTGCTTTTACTGCAGTAATTTGCTTTTATAAAGATGTGCAGGTTAGGTGTATTGATCATGCTGAATTGTCCCTTAGTGTCACAAGATGTGTAGGTTAGGGGGATTAGCAGGGTAAATATGTGGGGTTATGGGGATAGGATGGGGGAGTGGGCCTGGGTAAGATGCTCTGTCAGAGAGTCGGTGCAGACTCGATGGGCGGAATGACCACCTTCTGCACTGTAGGGATTCTATGATTTATGATTCTATAAACCCAACTCCAAGGGGTGTAATAGTAGTAGCTATTCAATAATAAATTTGGAATTGAAAGCTGGGTCCATTAATTATCACATTGAAACTATCAGTTGTTGTAAAAACACATCTGGTTCACTAATGCCCTGTTAGAAAAGGAAATCTGTCAATATTAACTGGACTGGCCTACCTGTGACTCCAGATCCTCAGCACTGCGCTTGATTCTTAACAGTTCAGTTCTACCAAACCGCTACATCCATCAAGTAGATTGCAGTAGCTCAAGAAGACAGCTCACCACCTTCTCAAGGGCAATTCGGAGTGGGCAATAAATACTGGCTTAGCCAGCGATGCCCACATCCCATAAAAGGATATCCACTCACTCCTGGGTTGAATGGAGACAGGCTTGGATGCCAGCAAGAAACCTGTCTGTCAAAGTCATGGATTTTCTCATAGTAGATGACTACTTGTTAGCATAATTAAACCCTTTAGAGATTAACTTTGTTCCAAATTTGATCTGTGAAACATGGATTTCCCAGGGTTCAAGCTGAGCTGAGTTTAAGCTGCAGTTTAGGTGGGTGTTTAAATTCATCTTCAGATGAGGATGATTTAGGCAAGGAGAATCTAGACGGTGTACATCTAATATCCTTCACATGGCTTGTTGCTTCCACTCCCATCAGCACCAAACTACAATCCCCTGCAATCCCCTATCCATCACCACACCCCTCCCCCCCAAATATACCAGCCCCTAACTACATGTCCCCTCAACCCCCACCATGTCCTCCCCACCATGTCCCCCCAGTCCCCAACATGTCCCCGTCACCCCCATCATATCTCCCCAAACCTCACCATGTCCCCTCAACCCCCACCATGCCCCCTTAACCCCCACCATGTCCCCCCAACATCCACCATATCCCCTCAGTCCCCAGCCCCCACCATGTCCCCTCAAACCCCCACCATGTCCTTTCAGCCCCCACTATGTCCCCTCAATCCCCACGATGTCCCCCCAGCCCTCACCATGTCTCCTCAATCCCCAGCCCCTAACCCCCCCCCCCCCACACCCGGCACTTCTCCTGCATCCCCACCTTAGCACTGAACAGCTCTTTCAACAACTTATCCACCGATCCAGTCAATAGCTCCTGGCCAATATTGACATTTCTCATGAAATATATGAAAAGATAAGCTGACCTTGTTTTAAGTATCGTCTGTCTGTTAATTTATGTTTAATTTGTGTTGATTCTGATTGTGTTAAGATAAATGCTACAAAAAAATGAAACCTGGTAATTTCCTCATGGGGGATTCAGTACATCTGGAGATAGTGGAGGCATTAGTGGTGATCTTTCAGGAATCACTGGAGTCAGGGAGGGTCCCAGAGGACTAGAAAATCACTAACGTAACACCCCTGTTTAACAAGGGAGGGAGGCAACAAACGGGAAATTACAAGTCGGTTAGCCTGACCTCGGTTGTTGGTAAGACCTTAGAGTCCATTATTAAGGATGAGATTTCAGAGTACTTAGAAGTGCATGGCAAAATAGAGCAAAGTCAGCATGGTTTTATCAAGGGGAGGTCTGCCTGACAAATCGGTTAGAATTCTTTGAGAAGGTAACGTGCAGGTTAGGCAAAAGAGAGCCAGTGGATGTTATCTACTTGGACTTCCAGAAGGTCTTTGACAAGGTGCTGCACAGAAGGCTGCTGAGTAAGATAAGAGACCCATGGTGATAGAGGCAAGGTACTAGCATGGATAGAAGATTGGCTGACTGGCAGAAGGCAGAGAGTGAGGATAAAGGGGTCCTTTTCAGCATGGTAGCCGGTGACTAGTGGAGTGCCACAGAGTGTTAGGACCACAACTTTTCACTTTATACATCAGTGATCTATGATGTGGAGATGCCACGTTGGACTGGGTGGGCACAGTAAGAAGTCTCACAACACCAGGTTAAGGTCCAACAGGTTTATTTGGAATCACGAGCTTTCAGAGCGCTGCTCCTTCATTAGGTGAGTGCAGAAAGGTCCCTTCAATGATATAGATGAAGGAACTGAGAGCATTGTGGCTAATTTTGCAGATGATACAAAGGTAGGTGGAGGGACAGGTAGTATTGAGGAAGTCGGGAGGCTGCAGAAGGGCTTGGACAGGTTAGGAGAGTAGGCAAAGGAATGGCTGATGGAATACAACGTTGAAAAATGCGAGGTTATGCATTTCGGCAGAAAGAATAAAGGCACAGATTATTTTCTAAATGGGGAGAGAATTCAGAAATTGGAAGCACAAAAAGACTTGGGAGTTCTAGTCCAGGATTCTCTTGAGGTTAACTTGCAAGTTGAGTTGGTAGTTAAGAAGGCAAGTGCAATATTAGTATTTGTTTTGAGAGGACTAGAATACAAAAGCAGGGATGTACTGCTGAGGCTTTATAAGGCTCTGGTCAGACCACATTTGGAATATTGTGAGCAATCTTGGGCCTCGTATCTAAGGAAGGATATGCAGAGGGTCCAGAGGAAATTCACAAGAATGTTCCTAGAAATGAAAAGCTTGATGTATGAGGAGCTTGAGGATTCTGGGTCTGTACTCCATGGAGTTTAGAAGGATGAGGGGGGGATCTCATTGGAACTTACAGAATACTGAAAGGCCAGGAAAGAGTAGATGTGGGGAAGATTATTCATTAGCAGAAGAGATTAGGATCTGAGGATATAGCCTCAAAGCAACCCTTTAGAACCGAGATGAGGAGGTATTTCTTCAGCCAGAGGATGGTGAATCTATAGAATTCATTGCCACAGAGACTGTGGAGGCCAGGTCATTGAGTGTATTTAAGACAGAGATAGATAGGTTCTTGATTGGTAAGGGGATCAAAGATTACAAGGAGAAGGTGGGAGAATGGGGTTGAGAAACTTATCAGCCATGATTGAATGGTGGAGTAGACTCAATGGCCTAATTCTGCTCCTATGGTTTTATGATTATCTTCGTTAATGGTTCCCCCACAGGGATCAAACATAAATTCCATATAGAATATATAATATCAATTTTAAAATATTGCTTATGACTATGTTGCAAAAATTAATGTAACACTCACTTTCCAAAATGCATGACTGAATTAAAATCATATGGTGTGCCCAGATTATTAGAATCTTCTTTGTCAAAATATTTTGCCATGCCTGGAAAAGTAACACACAGCAAATTGAATTGAAGTAAGCTATTTTTCACTGTCCAAACATCTCTGACATTTACTGAATCAGGCTGTCATTTTCTTACATATGATGTCATCATCTCAACCCCTGTTAAGACGGGAAGGTAAACATAAGTACATATCTACGTCAAATGGGCTACTCTGTAAAATTAATGTTTTTATTTTTTAAAACATACAACTGACTAGTAGCCATGACTCATAACAGAGGAATTTCTAACATTCAGACAAACAAGCAGAGTCTTGTCTTTTTAAATAGTGCTAATGTCCCTTCTTGGAGCTGCGCAAAACTTCCTGGCATTTCTAAAGAATTCTGACTATCAAAGATATTGCATCAGCAACGACATCAGCTGCTTGTCACCCCTAATACTCAATGTGGTGTCAATGGTCTGACCATTACCTGTTCCCAAACACAATGGGTCTTAACCAGGGGCCTTGTTAGCCAACCTGAAAACAAAATGCCATGTCACCGAGACTTGAGTTGTCTGAATTCTTTTAATTAATAAGCTGTTGGGTCTTATCTTCAGGTACTGTTTGACATCTGAAGAGAACACCAGGCTGTAGCCTATGTCTATCATCATAGCATCAAACAGGTAGCAGAAGAAGGAGCTCTGCCCAGGTATAATCACCTGGCCCACATCCCCACAGTGAATTACTAGAACATTGGAACTGGTGCCTCCAAGACTAATTCAACTCTAGGCCTAGTGATACTAACGCTTGACTATTAATCCAGAAACTCAGGTAATATTCTGAGGACCTGGGTTCGAATCCTGCAAAGGCTGATGATGGAATTTGAATTCAATTAAGAATAAAAATCTGAAATTAAGAATCTACTGATGACCATGAAACCATTGTCGATTGTTGGAAAACCCCATTTGGTTCACTAATGTCCTTAAGGGAAGGAACTCTGCCATCCTTCACTGGTTTGGCCTACTAATTACCCACAGCAATGTGATTAACTCTTAACTGCCCTCGGGCAACTAGGGATGGGCAATAAATGCTGGCCAGCCAGTGATGCCCATGTCCCATGAATGACTAAAAAAAATCATAGAAACCCTACAGTGCGGAAAGAAGCCATCTGGCCCATCGAGTCTGCACCGACCACAATCCCACCCAGGCCCTACCCCCATATCCCTACACGTTTTACCCGCTAATCCCTCTAACCTATGCATCTCAGGACACTAAGGGGCAAATTTAGCATGGCCAATCAACCTAACCTGCACATCTTTGGACTGTGGGAGGAAACCGGAGCACCCGGAGGAAACCCACGCAGTCACAAGGAGAATGTGCAAACTCCACACAGTGACCCAAGCCAGGAATTGAACCCAGGTCCCTGGAGCTGTGAAGCAGCAGTGCTAACCACTGTGCTACCGTGCCTCCCTAAAAATGTGCCTTCTCCCCTTATAGAGATCCTCACTTTTGGAAAGACGGATCACCCTACAACAGTGAACCAACCTACCCTCTGAAGAAACATTCCATTACTTTTCATTCTTGCTTCTGGACTCATGTAAAACCATAACTTATATTTTTGTGATCTGTCCCTGTACCCCTTTCTTTCCCTCATGCCTCTTTTATCGTATGTGTGCAAAGGGGTGGATATTGCAAAAGTATGTGTGCACGTAAAAATCCAACCCTTTTATTTTATCTTGAATTTGCTCAAGTTATTTACAGATTGGCACACTCCAAATTTAAGGGTTGGGGAAAAACACCGCCACTTATAAACAGGGAATAAAAAATCAAAAACATCTTTCTGTTTTTGGGCTGGTAGTGAGAGAGGAAATCAAGGCTTTTTAAAAGCAGAATTGTATACAACCACAGTCTGTGACATCATGGCCAAACACATCCCTCATTCCATCACTACCATTAGGTCAGGCAACCAACCCTGGATTAATGAAAAATGCAGGGCAGCATGCGAACAGCATACCTGAAAATAAGGTGCAAATCTGGTCAAGTTCAAGAAAGGGCTAAG
Organism: Mustelus asterias; assembly: GCF_964213995.1. NCBI lineage: Eukaryota > Metazoa > Chordata > Chondrichthyes > Carcharhiniformes > Triakidae > Mustelus > Mustelus asterias. The sequence continues at coordinate 74,315,559 of NC_135809.1, forward strand.
TGCATACTAAATAGTGGAAACAATATGCTATAGACAGAGATAAATTATACCATAATTGATCCATCAAATCAAAGCCTTACAGTTCTGCTTTACCCAGCATGAATGGTGGTGGACAATTAAACTAGAGGAGGTGGCTCCACAAACATATTCATCCTCAATGATGAGGAAGTCCAGCACAGCAGTGCAAAACAAAAAGCTGAAGTATTTTAAACCATCTGCAGCCATACAAAAAGAGACCCCATTTATATATATATTTTTAAATCTTTACCAAAATAAATAAAGCCCTCACCCTCCTTTCTCTTCCCCATCTGACCCATGCATCCTCTTCCAGGACAAACTTTCTGAAAAAACTGAATGGATTTTGCCACAACGTTCCCTATGGGCACCCCGGCAGCTAAGTATATGGCTGCAGATGCCCTCTTCACATCAGCTTCCTTCTCTTCCTGATGCTCATATTGAATGGCAGAGCAGGCTCGAAGGGCTGATTGGCCTACTCCTGCTCCTAGTTTCTATTTTACTATGAACCCTATCGAAGTTTACATCATCCAGAGGTGCAGTGTAGGCAGACTGAAGAAAACAAAGGCTGGATCCAGGAGCTGGCAATAGGCAAATGCAAGGCTGCTGTCACTCTTCCTGTTACATGAAGCAATTAATTGACTGGCCAGGCTTGGCCACATAGTGCACAGGGCTTTCACAGAGGGTTCAGAAAAAGGTAACACAGGTAAATCCACATCATGAAGACAGCTGTGAACAGAGGTGAGGAGATTCTTGAGAAGTCCATCATTCTGTACCTGTGGAACACAGGTTGATTGAGAAATGCAGTCAGATGAGAATCAGTGACTAAAACTTTGAAGGAAAGGCACTGTAATTCTACCTGAAGAAGTTCAGAGTTCTGAAGGATTTTATGGTTGAAATTGGTACCAAATATGTTGAGTGCATTGCCCTGAAATCCATCTCCCTTATATCAGCTGTATAATATGTAATTTGCAATAAGTTCATGTTGATTTTGGTTTGATTGTTAAAATAAAAACTTGCCCATTAGGTTTTCGTTTCAGCAAATTCAGTTCTTGTAGTTTGTTGGTCTCAACAGGGATCATATCAGATGCAATTTAATAAATATATTGCCACTTCAATTCTTATCATATGGTGATCTAAATTTCAATATGTGTTAATAGTCTCTGAATTATTTTACAAGATTTATTCTGTACAATGTTTGCTATTTTCATTGATGGGATGTGGGCATCATTGACTAGGGCTGCAATTACTGTTCACCCCAATTGCACTAAACCACCTTCTTGAACCACTGCAGTCCATATGGTGTAAGTACATCAACAGTACTGTTCGGGGGCTGAGTTCTAGGATTTTGATCCAGAGACAGTGAAGGAATTGTGATATATTGTCAAGTCAGGAATTGGACATGTAACTTGGAGGGGACAATGCAGGTGGTTTTGCTCCCATGTGTCTGCACCCTGTGATCTTTTAGGTGGTGGAGATAGCAAGTTTGGAAAATGCTGTTGAAGGAGCCTTGTTGACTTGCTGCAGTGCATCTTGTAGATGGTATACATTGCAGCCACTGTATCTCAGTGGTGGAGGGACTGGATGTTGAAAGTGGTGGGTGCGGTGTCAATCAAGTGGGCTGTTTTTCCTGGATGGTGTCAAGTTTCTTGCATGTTGTTGGAACTGCACTCATCCTGGCAAGTGGAAAGTATTCCAGTACGCTCCTGACTTGTGCCTTGTAGATGGTGGACAGGCTTTGGGAAATCAGGAGATGAGTTACTCATTGCAGAATTCTCAGCCTCTGACTTGCTCTGGTAGCCACTCTATTGATATGGCTATCCAGTTTCTAGTTAATGGTAACTACCAGGATGCAGGTAGTGGGGATTCAGCAATGGTAATGCCATTGAAAGTCAAGCAGAGATGGTTAGATTTTCTCTTGTTGGAGACAGTCATTGTCTGGCACTCATGTGATTCGAATGTTTTTTGCCACTTATCAGCTCAAGCCTATTGTCTTGCTCTTGCTGTACTGCTTCACTATCTGAGGAGTTGCAAATGATGCTGAACATTGTGCAATCAGTAGCAAACATCCCTACTTCTGACCTTACGATGGAGGGAAGGTCATTGATGAAGATGGTTGGACCTAGGACACTACCCAGCAAAAGTGTGGGTCTGAGATGCTCGGTATGACTCCAACCAGTGGAGAGTTTTCCTCCTGATTCCCATTGACTCCAATTTTGCTTGGGCTGCTTGATGCCCCAGGCTGTTGCTTGACTACAGCAGAGAGTCGTCGATAGGCCGAATGGCTCTCCACTGCACTGTAGGGATTCTATGATTTCAGAGTCAGGTGCATTGCTGTGGGTCAGGAGTCATGTGTGGGGCAGGTCAGGACGGCAGATTTCCTGCCCTGAAGGACGTTAGTAAACCAGATGGATTTTATGACTATAGCTTTGGGGTTAGCATTAGACTAGCTTTTAATTCCAGGTTTTATTAATTGAATTTAAATTTCACCACATGCTGTGGTGGGATTTAAACATGGACCTTTGGATTACTGCAGATCATTACCTCTAAATTCCCATTCTAATATGCCTCCCTCTACATGTAGGAGCCATTTGTCTGTTATTCACAATACTTCAATTTCAACTGTGAAGTTCAAGTGCAAATGTACAAGATAAGGCTGAAAATGAATTATTTTGAATGTTCTTACCAGCAAGAACATTTGCAAATTTGATTTCTACATAGGTATCACGGTCACTCCTGGTATGTTCATGATAAAATCCAATTGTGTGCATCAAGTGATGCTGTACTGTTGAAAATTTCAGACAGCCAGGTGCCTGCAGTGATATTATCTGTGGTCCTCCTACTGGTCCTAAAGTCGATGTACATCTACAAAATAAAAATCACCACATAAATATTTCTACCCTTCCAAATGTGGGAAGTGAAATTCTGTAAATTAATACTAATTGGTGATGGGTATTTTCTCTGGTTTCCAAGTGTATCACAATTTTAAGTTTTTCTGAGAATATTTGGTATAATGTTCATCATTTCCAGTGAAATTGTAATGATATATTTTTATTAGACATTCTTCATGAATGTGCTTACAATATTATTGAACATAAGGACTGGAGGAATCTTTATTTATTTCTTTTACAGGTATTGATATTTTCAAGGCAAATAAGGTGAATAATTGTGGATCATGTAATTTCCCATTTTCATCATCCACCTTTAAGCTCTCTTATCAAGTATTAGCTTTCCTTAATAATACTATCCCAGGTTCCTCCTTTACCATCCCCTGGCATGCTCTAACTCCCTGAAAGGATGTGCCACCAGAGGTGCAGCAGAATGGCATAAAGTTGGGTGACCTTGTCCGTGGGAATCCTCAGCATTAACACTGGACCCTGTGAAGTTTTATAGCTTCCTTTGAAACAAGGCAAAGGTGATCTGCTGCTAAATGCCCTCTGCTGGGGGTAAACTTCAATGTCTAGCACAAACAGTGGTCCATAGTTCCATCATTGAGCGATTTTAAAAGAAAATTATCTCATGGGATGTGGGTTGCGACAGGAAGTCAAGGGTTTGCTGCCCAATCTTCTTTTTTCAGCCATTTCAAAGGGCAGGTAAGAGTCAATCACATTATTGTACATCTTGAGTCACATGCGAGACCAGGGGCAAGGATGACAGATTTCCTTCCTTAAAGAACATCACTGTTTCCTGGTTACAATTACAGGGACCTGCTTTCTATTCCAGAGTTATACATTGAATTTAAATTCCACCAACTGCTGTGGTGGCATTTGAACCTGAGTCCCCAGAGCCTGAGCCTCTGGATTATTAGTCCAGATACATTCCCATATCATCTCCCCAGGTTGTGATGCTAAGTCTTGAAGTATGTAGTCTTAGACTACGTTTCATGATGAAAGAAGAAGTTTAAAGGAGCAACCAACTTGATTTTCTCCTCATCAAACCACTTGTCACAGATAGCACTGCTGGGATTGACCATGTACGTATACAAAATGGACAGACAGTGAAATAATGACTGGCCCATCAACACAGCTCTGATATGTTATGCATCCTAACGCAAACAATCCCCATCTCAAGGGTAATTAAGGATGGACAATAAATGCTGACCTAGCTGCAATGGCCACATACTGTAAAAAATGAATTACAAAAACTTATCAGGAGATGTTCAATCTCCTGGGAGTGGCAAAACATAAAACACCCTGACATTGAACAGAATAGAGCAGCAATGAGCTGGAAGGGGAACAGGATCAGCTGAGAAGACTATGGTTTCTAATCAAAGTAGTTCCAAGAGTTTACAGCCTTTTATTTGAAAGGTATGTGCTAGTGTTTCCTGAGTTCCTGCGTTACTTTGGTAGAATGTCAGAATCTCCAGAGAAATGAAAGAGAGGATTACTTGGACATCTGGGAACAATGCAAATGTAGTTTTGGGAACTCTAAGGTACATCCTGGCATTTGGGGTCGCTTCGGCAATGAGTCTGGAGATCTGGAGAAAAAATTCCAGTCTGGGGGCATTAGGAGTAATTTTCAGAATCCTCTTTGGAATCTTTGAGGATTGTAGGGAAGTGCTTTATTCTGGGATGGGGGCGGTTGTATGATGGAGAGGTAGGAGTTTCCATGGTCCAACAGAGCTGGGAAGGAGTGACAAAATATGCTGGTATTGGGCATTGTTGAGATATACAGTACTGAAAAGAACAACTTCTATTTATTGAGGGCCTCTAATATAGTATAGGTCAAAGTATGATACAGTGTGGTCAAAAAAAAGTGGTGAGCAATCCAAAGAAGATTCTAGGAGCAGAGTAGAAATCTTTCTGGACAGAAGGATGGGTTTCCAATTTTCAGTTTCTTTCCTTGGACTGCCCAAAGTGCCCTTTGTGCCTTGATGCCTGTCATCAAATAATTAATCTTCCTACATTAACACATTAGAGCAAGTTTGCTGCTGCTTTAAATTATTTTCACAGTATTAGATTCCTTAAATGAACACATTTAGCTCTAAAGTTAATTGTTTTTAGTTTCCAAATCTTAAACGTGCAAATAATATTTGAGCTGAAATTGAGGGAGTGGCACGTGGTGATTTACATAAGGAGACTTCAATAATTCAAATGTCTTCCAGGCGAGTTTAAATCACTTGGTAAAATAAGCTTGGGCTGAAAAGAATCAATATATTCTTGTTTAACTATCTTCTGAGGTGCTCCCAAAACATCAGGAAGGAATCAGTTGGTCTCAATTTCTGATCAGCTTCTATTGAATTGGACAGTTGGAAATGTAAAGTCCCTTCACGGCTTGCCTGAGATAGGCACCTTGAGATGTGCTTCTCTATATTAAAGTTGTTGCTGAAATAAAACATTGAGAATTTATTTTCTTCCTGCATTTTGGATAAAGAAGCTCTTAAGTCCTGTCAGGATAAGAGAGGCAGCCTGCCACATAAAGACATGCTGATCAATGTATCCTCAATGTTTTTATTTCTGTCGTGCATGGGTTTAAGTTTGCAGCCCATCTTAAAGTATTTTTAAAGTTTATTTATTAGCATCACAAGTAGGCCTAACATTATCACTGCAATTAAGTTACTGTGAAAATCCCCTAGTATCTACACTCTGGCACCTTTTCAGGTACACTGAGGGAGAATTTAGCATGGCCAATGCACCTAACCAGCACGTCTTTCAGACCGTGGGAGGAAACTGGAGCACCCGGAGGAAACCCATGCAGACACAGGGAGAACGTGCAGATTCCACACAGACAGTGACCCAAGGCGAGAATCGAACCCTTGTGCTGTGAGGCAGCTGTGCTAACCACTGTGCCAACGATCACTGTTGTACATGCAAGGAAAAAAGCAGCTGACATGTGCACAACCTGCATGCGAAATGTCAGGTTGTGGCCTGGCCGAGCAGCTTAGAGGATGATGCTGATAAAGAAGCAATACTTGGACAGGTTGCAAAGTGGACACATTCGAAATGCACAGATGTGGCTTAAAGTTCTTAATGATTGTTTTGATGGAAATATATGGGGGATAAACTTCTGCTGGGATTCTCCTCACTGTCCCCCATCACACCATTTCTGCTATTTTCCACAGTTGCTGAAGCTCCTGGGCGAATGAGAAAAGCCAGCAGAAATTGGCCCCATTTACTTGGGATTTTGAGACCTTCAACTAAAACTTTAACAAAATGATTAGAATATACTAAAAACAACTCAGTAGATTATTTTAATCATGTTACTGCAAAATAGGCATTTGGTTGAAATTACAGTTTCTTAAGAAACAGACAATGTGTTCCAGAAATAATTTTGGGTGATTTGATCATTTCATCAAATAAATGTAACAGCAAAACCACAGATGCCAGGCCAAGTCTCAGCAGATGTGGAAACCACTGGATGGAACAGAATGCATCAAACAGAATTCCTTGGGAGACAAGGGAATACCAAAGGGGGCAGAGGGGTGGGGCTCAGACTCCTGGCTGTTAGAATGTTCGGGTAAGATGCATGAGATAGAAACTACACAGATCAATGTTCTATCTTTTGGGATATCTAGGATACATTTTTGATGGCATATTGCTAATTGCTATCAAAATTTCACAAAACTAAATGTTTGTCTGTCAGGATAGAGCCTACCAAGCTCATTGTACATGTATCTTTGTCACTTACCCAGACCTTGAAACAATTTCAATGTAGTTGGCCTCAAGTACTCGGTGTTTAAACTTGACGCATGTCAAAAATCCAAACTCACCCATAGCAATGCGCAATAATATTTGTTGTTTTCTGTCTGCAAAAAATTTAAAACAGTTCGTTTAATTCACTAATTATTTTCTCACTACGTCATCCTGAATTTGAAATCATGTTGTTCATACTTAATTCTTGTTTTTATTGCCCACATATTAAAACAAAGGTAGATATCGTTATGATACTTGAACCATTTTTTATTCATTCACAGGGTGTGGGCATCGCTGGCTAGGCCAGCATTTATTGCCCATTCCTAATGGCCCTTGAGAAGGTGCTGGTGAGTTCCCTTCTTGAAATGCTGCAATCCCTGTGGAATGCGTACACCCACAGTGCTGTTAGGGAAGGAATTCCATTATACTCCTGATTTGCGCCTTGCAAATCGTGACCAGCCTTTGGGGAGTCAGGAAGTGACTCACTGCAGAATTCCCAGCCTTTGACCTGCGTTGGCAGCCACAGTATTTATATGGCTAGTTCAGTTCAGTTTCTGGTCAATGGTAACGCCAAGGATATTGATAGTGGGGGATTCAGCTATAGAAACGTCACTGAATGTCATGGGTAGGTGGTTAGATCCTCTTTTGTTGAGATGCTCATTGCCTGGCACTTGTGTGGCACAAATTTTACTTGTTACTCATCAGCCTAAGCCTGGACATTAAATGAGTGGTTTGAGTCTGGAATGCACTACCTGAAAGTGTGGTGGAGGCAAGTTCAATCAATATTTTCCAGGTCTTGCTGCATTTGAACATGGACTGCTTTAGTATCTGAGAGTCGAGAATGGTGCTGAACATTGTGCAGTCACAGAATCACAGAATTGTTACGGTACAGGAAGCCATCTGGCCCACCCTGTCTGCACGGGCTCTTCAAATGAATATAATGACTTTGTGCCTTCCTCCAAAACCCAGCACCTTGTTTCTATTCAAATAATCATCTAATGTCCTCATGAATGTCTCGATTGAACCTACTGGCATCACACTTCCAAGCAATGCATTCCAGACTCAAACCATTCATGTAAATACGTTTTTTCTCACATCACATTTGCATCTATTGAAAATCACTTTAAATCTGCACCTGTTACCAATCCTTCTATGAATGGGAACAGTTTCTCCCTCTCCAGCTCCCTTATGGTTTTGAGGGGGATTTCTATCAAATCTCCAATTAGCTTTCTGCTCTTCAAGGAGAACAGTCCCAACCTCTCGAATCTATCCTCATAACTGAATTTCTCATCCCTGGAACCACTTTTGTACACCTCTTATGCACTCTCTCCAATGCATTTGTATCTTTCCTATAGCGTGGCGCTCAGAAATGTACTCAACTGTTCCAGATATGGTTGAACTAGTGTCTTGTATTAGTTTAGCGTAACCTCCTTGCTCTTGTACTCTATGTTTTTGTTAATAAATTCCAGAATACTAGATGCTTTGTTATCTGCTTTTTCATTGTTCTGCCATCTTCAATGATCTATACACATATACACCTAGGTCCCTCTGCTCCTGCACTCCCTTAAGAATTTTACCTTTTTTAATATTATCTGTTCATGCTCTACCAAAATGTATCACATCACAGTTCTCCACATTGAACTTCATCTGCCACCTGTCTGCCCACTTGACTAACATTCTATGTCCCTTTGAAGTTCTACACTGTCCTCCTCACAGTTTACAATGCTTCCAAGTTTTGTGTCATCCACAAATGTTAAAATTGTGCCCTACACACAAAGATTTAGATCATTAATATGTCAGGCTGGTGATTGGGGCGGGGGGGATCGAGACGTTGGCAATGGAGGTCCAGAGCAGATGTGCCAGTCTCCCTCCTGGGAGATTGGTGCATGCGCAGCGACCTGCTCAGTGAGCTGATGTCGGCCTCTCGGACAGGATTAGGCCATGCGCCCCCCCACCCCCTTACCTGCATGAATCCCTCAGCAGACTCTGTGAAGCACAGAGTGCGAGAAATTCACCTAAGTACGCCCAAAAGGTGGCCGGGAAAATGTTTTGAGCAAATGGCCCCCATGGTCTTGAAAGGTGACAGTGCTGCGAGAAGTGATTTTATTTCTTAAAGATTAAACATTCAATACATGTGGAAAACATGGGTTCACAAATGATAATCAGTATAGATTTGTTAAAGACACGTCATACCTGACAAATATGATTGAGTTCTTTGATAAACTGATGGTTAATGTTCATGTGGACTTTCAAATTGTATCTGGTAAAGCATAGACTCTCAGAATGGGGTCTGTGGATGGCTGGGGATCCACACAGACCTTTCAGGGAATCCACAAGGTAATGTTATTATCTTGTGGATTCCAAAGTACTTATGGACACGGCCTGAACCATAAGTTTTGCATCTTGAATTTGGCTAGGATGAGCATGAGAAGTTTCATTTCAGGTACGATTCAACAACCCACTAGAGAGCTTTTATTAAACAAAGTGTGTTTAAGAATATTGTTAACATGTATAAAAAGAAAATTGGCAATACCTTTTATCAATTACAAACAAAAAAAGAGAAAGAAAACAACCATAATAACGTATTAACCCTGATGTATGAGAAATTGACTAAGTTAGGACTGTTTTTGCTGGAGTTCAGACGAATGAGGGGCGATCTCATAGAGACTTATAAAATTCAGGACTAGACAGGGTAGGTGCAGGGAGGATGTTCCCGATGGTGGGGATTCCAGAACGAGGGGTCACAGTCTGAGGATTTGGGGTAGACCATTTAAGACAGAGATGAGGAGACATTTCTTCATGCAAAGAGTGGTGAGCCTGTGGAATTCATTACCACAGAAAGTAGTTGATGCCAAAACACTGAATGTATTCAAGAGGCGGCTCGATATAAAACTTAGGGCGAATGGATCAAAAGTAATGGGGAGAAAGCAGGATTAGGCTATTGAGTTGGGCAATCAGCCATGATCATAATGAATGGCAGAGCATGCTCAAAGGCCCAAATGGCCTCCTCCTGCTCCTACCCTATGTTCTCTGCAGCAAACAGCACAAGTTCAGATGGCTTTGCTGCCTGCCCAATGTCAGCATTCCACATATTTGCTCTGGGCTGGAGAGGAACTTGCAGTGGGAAGGGGAGGACACAGTCATTGTGGCCCCTGTAGGTACCAATGACACAGGCAAGATGTGGAAAGAGGTTCTGCACAGTTATTATGAGGAGCTAGGCACCAAATTAAGCAGAACATCAAAGGTCATAATCTCTAGATTATTACCTGAGCCATGTGCAAATTGGTATAGGACAAATCATATTAGAGAGATTAATGCATGGCAGGACTGGTGTAGGGGAAGTGCATTCTGGTTTGTGGAGCACTGGCATCAGCAATTGGGAACGTGGGATCTGCACCACCAGGACAGTCTACCCCCAAACATGCTGGAGAAGTAGAGAGAGGTTTAAACTAAATAATGGAAGAAAATATGAAATTTGAGAAAATGTGGTAAATCAAAGAGCAGAGACAAGACAAAAGTGAAAGATATTTGTTACAAAGTTGGGTAGAGTAATTGTAGATTGGTGTCTGTAAAATTGTAAAATGCTAGGGGGGGAAGCATTGCATGGTCCCTTAAAAGGTGGTGCTTTTTCTGTGCTGAGTGTTAAAAAAATGCAAGTACATAAGGAGCCCCAAACTGAATGATTTGTATCGAAAGGCCAAGCAGCAGCAGTTTTCACCAAGGCTTTTCAATTTAGCCAATCAGTTTGAATCAGGCAGTTAGATACCAAGAACCTATTAAATTTAAATCTGATGATTTTGACAACCAAGGACCAATCTTATTGTGGGAAATATTGTTATGTCTTCACAGGTATAAAAGAAGAGGGCAGTGGGACAAAAAGGAGAGAGCAACTGATCACAGCTCAAAGCATCATCTAGATAGCAAAGGTACTAGAATCTGGTTTTATTCGGGAATAGTTAATAGTTAGAAGGGATTTATTCAGTTTGTTAATATTTAGGTAATTTGTTCACTGTTAAATAAATAAATTGTTACGTGTTGATTTTAGTGAGTGTCAGGGATTTATTTTGTATTTAACCACTAGGAGTTGCTGAAGCGCAGTTCACACCACTTCACACACTTTTTACAGATTATAAGGTGAGGTACTCCTCTTTGGGTGTTTTGGTGTCAGTTCTTGGGGGGGGGGTATCAACCTCCGCTTTATGACATTATTATGGGGAATGAAAAAAGAAACGTGATAGCAAAGTTGGGAGAAAACAGGGAATTATAGACCATTCAGCCTGACGTCGGTAGTGGGGAAAATTCTAGAATTCCAGTAGGTTGGTCAAGCATGACCATTATAAAAGATTTTAAAGCAGAGCACTTGGAAAACAGTGGTCAGCTGGAGTTATGAAATGGAAATCGTGCTTGACCAACCAACTGGAATTCTTCAAGGATGTAACAAAGTGTTGATAAGGGCGAGCCAGTGAATGTGGTGTATTTGAATTCAGTGAAAATATGAGGTAAAGCCACGTGGTGATTAGACTGTGCCAATATAAGCCGATGAGTTTATAAAGGCAATTTCTATTATAATTCTGACCAGCTGTAAAGAAAAGTGTCCTATTTAAGTGTCCTGCAGAGCTGCCAGGCTGTGCTGCACAATACATGTCTACTTTAGCCATCAAGTATATGTAATGTATAACTGGGCCCCCATCCATTCCCCTGCAATACTGAGGAAACACATTCAGGATTATAGTTGTGTGGAAACTTGATTGTCTTGAGCTAAAAAAAATGCACAAACTGTATTTTCTCAAAATAAAATGTGACGTTTTTGACTATCTTTCTGTTTCAGTTTAGTTAGTAAATCATTAACGCAAATAGCTTTAAAAGAACATTAACCCAATTAACTTACCAAAATTTGATGCAAAAATATATGGTATGTAAACAATTCCATCACTAGCACGAGACCACAAGCAACTTGAAAAACCCTGTGGACATTTCTTGGCACTTCTGTGCATGTCAACTTTAACATCTCCACCTACAAGGTGCTTCCAGGCACTAGTGTTTTCTGCAAAAGTGAAATTTAAATATATTAAGTCGAATACAAAATACTACAACTGTAGGAAATATTAAAGATGGAAATGGATAGAATAAACTAAATTTGTGTACTGATTAGGAATCAATAAAAGAAGTACATATTCATCCATTTATATTTTTTGTACTTTAATAGAAATAGTTATCCTAAATATTGACTTTACAGAGTGTACAAAGTTGGACTACCTACCTTTGGGGCTTTTACTTCCTACACTGGAACAAGAGTGAACCATTTAGGTGACCTAACTCCAAATAAACCCAAAACATCTGCAGCAAGCACAGATAGCCAGTAATGGTGAGATTATTAGCACTATATTCTAGCCATCTGAGCTAACTAGCCTTCATACATATCGGAGCTAATCTGCTCGCATATTGGAGTAAACCAATCCGCAGATCCGATTTAACTAGTCTGCAAATCTGAGCTAACCAGGCCATACATCTAAGCTAACCAACTTGCCTTATATCCGTAACTCTCACATTTACCATGGCTAATCCTCCTAACCTACACAAGTTTGGACACTAAGGGGCAATTTAACATGGCCAATCCACATACCCTACACATCTTTGAACTGTGGGAGGAAACCGGAGCACCCGGAGGAAACCCACGCAGGCACGGGGAGAACGTGCAAACTCCACACAGACAGTCAACCAAGGCCGGAATTGAACAAGGGTCCCTCACACTGTGAGGCAGCAGTGCTAACCACTGCGCCACCATGCTGCCTATGACATGTGGGGCTAAGAATTGGTCTGTATCACTTTTAGTTGCAGAGGTTCTCAATTCTGATCTGCTCATGCCTATTGGGGTGGAGGTGTGAAGGACTTAAATTTGGTATTGTCTCCACATTTACCTGTTGGGTTGAATGGGTCCCAGTGCTCAAAAGGCTGAGCCACATGCACTAACAGCATGGGATCCATCTAGCCTTCTCTTCCCAAAGGCATCCATTCCTCTTAAAGGAGTGAATTATTGGGGGTTGCTGATGATCACAATTATAAACAAGGAAAATGGAACAGAGAGAGGGTTCCCAGTCCATGGGCTCTGCAGTGGAGGGTTACATGGTGGTGGTGGCCAGGGGGAGTGATGGAATGGTTCCACAGGGGGCCAGGAAGTCCACAAGGACCAGTCTTCAAATGGATTAAGAGCAGGTGGTCAAGGAAATCAATTCCTGAGTTTGGCCACGAGGACGATCAGATATGTTTCACGGGAAGTGAAGTATAACAACGGCTCTTTGCTGTCACCAGAATTATTCAATCAGAACAAATACTCAGAGTCAGATGTACTTCCAGGGGTAAAAATTGGAGGCAAGACTATAAACAAGTTGCACAACTCTGACGACACAGCACGGGTTGCAGAATCAGAAGGGGCCTTCCAACATATCCAAGTAGATCAAGTAAAGTCTAGAAACTTGGAATATAGATTAAGTTTGAACATCAAGATGACAAAAACTATAATAGAAAGAGTACATTAGACAAAGCAGAGTGAGGATTGAAGTGAATGGTATTAGACCACAACAAGTAGGTAAGTTAGGACAATTGATAACCCGATAGTAGATGCAATCAGAAGTCAGAAGAAGGATAGATATAGCCAGAAGAAAAACGTTGATGCTAAGAAACATGCTTAAAATTGCACAATACAAATTATGAGATGTTTGAAATTGTAAGAGCAAAAGTAACTCTAAAAAGTGAAATGAAGAAAAGAAAACGTCAATATTATGGCCATTTGGTCAAAGCTGAAAAACTGCAGAGATCTCTTCTAGGGGTAAAGCAGAAAGAGGGGTCAAGCTAGGCATAGTTGGATGATGGACATCACAGAACAGTTGCAATAAGTTACAGTGTGAGGTGGCACAATACGGACAACAAGAAATCTGGTAGGGGTCGCTCGAAGCTGGACAGAATGGGAGGGCCAGGAGAACCTGTAAACAGTGTCACAAAAGTGGCTGCATCTTCACAATGTCGTCACCTACCCATGGCTTCATTAGCCACTCTCACTCCTCAATGTACTACAGGCCAATCACTTAGTCACCCTCTATCTGGAACCATATACAAGTTAACAATTGTTTGACCATGGAATAATTGCTTTTCATCACATCTCCCCATATATTATCTGCCTCCCAACCGCCTATTTCGATTTTCTGCTTTCAAACACCCACGAACTGTCACTTGGCCAACAACAGGAACAATAGCACAGCATTGTAAAGGAGTCCAGTCAATTGACCTGATAATCACGGCTACCAGGTCAGTTACTGTCACAGCATGCATCTTTGAAGCTAGAACAGAGTTGGCATCTGCTGGTAGTGAGTTACCAGGCATGAGTGAGCTGCAACTAAGCCTGGTGAGTAGGATAGTTCTTGCGCCAGCTCACCAGAGGGTGAGTTCACAGATGAGAATCTGCTGCTGTGGATGCAGATGAGAACCTTAATGTGCAACATGCAGCAGAATGCTTTTGCACATGCATGTTGAGATGTTGGGTGTATTGGCTGGCCCCAGACAGCCTCCTATCATTGTCAAATGGCCATGGAGGAGTCTGGTTCCAAATTGGAAGTGGTGATCAGGCAGGGCTTGTCCTCGTCACAACCTCTTGCTCTGCGCTGTTTTGCAGACCAACAGGTACTGCCACTACAGCAAACCTATTACTACAGACTGTGTATGGAAAGATCACCAAAACCACATTCCTCCATGTGAAGATTCAGCCAAATCCAGATATCTACCACAATACCACAAACACCACTTCAGAAGTACATCCAGAGACTTGGTAAAAACAAAATTATTTGAAGGTTAGGTGCCTGGCCCTTTAAATAATCTGAGTACTGGACCTATCTTGCAACAAACTTGTTCCTTGGTGAATACATGTCATAAATCTGCATGGTCCAAATTTGGAAGTCAAGTTCCACATCAGCCAGTAGGGCAATGTGATGTTAAAACAGCACCAGGTCAGATGTTTCTGTCACATGCAAAGTCACCTGAGCGAACACCCTATTCAGCTTGGGATATGTTATGTCATGTCAGAAACAGCACACCTCACAAGGTGGGTTTTACAAAGCTACTGTAACACCTTCTCCATCGACCCAACAGATCCACGTTATGTGGGAATGGACTGAGACAAAGATAAAAAGAAAACTATTGTCCAAAGACACAAAATTCACACCAAAATAACAAAGGAACATAAAATAAAAATGTAAATGATTGAGAAGCCTGATATCCCACAAAAGTACCACAGAGGTATGTTGCAGATGGTTTGCAGTGATTGCAGATTAACACACTGCTGAAATATATAAATGGTTTGGTATACATTATCATAGGCGATGATAAAAGTTAAGATGAGATAGCATAGTTAGACGAGTACTGGTAAGCAGGTATAATGCAAATAAGGCACTCTTTTGGAACTCTGCTATTCTTCAAAAAAGAATCCTGGCTTTGATGACACTTCATTCAAAAAGTGTTCGTCATGTTTGTCTTAAGAGTCAACAGTCTGCGAGGATTGGTTTTCTCTGCCGCCTTCATTATCGCAGAGAGAACAGCACAATTTCCAAGTACACGAAAAGCAAAGATGCTAGACTGCCTGCAAAAGCTGTCATCTCGATGTAAATACAATGAGGCAGTAATTATCATCTCGATGTAAATACAATGAGGCAGTAATTATCATCTCGATGTAAATACAATGAGGCAGTAATTATCATCTCGATGTAAATACAATCAGGCAGTAATTATCATCTCGATGTAAATACAATGTGGCAGTAATTATCATCTCGATGTAAATACAATGAGGCAGTAATTATCATCTCGATGTAAATACAATGAGGCAGTAATTATCATCTCGATGTAAATACAATGAGGCAGTAATTATCATCTCGATGTAAATACAATCAGGCAGTAATTATCATCTCGATGTAAATACAATGTGGCAGTAATTATCATCTCGATGTAAATACAATGAGGCAGTAATTATCATCTCGATGTAAATACAATGAGGTAGTAATTATCATCTCGATGTAAATACAATGTGGCAGTAATTATCATCTCGATGTAAATACAATGAGGCAGTAATTATCATCTCGATGTAAATACAATGAGGCAGTAATTATCATCTCGATGTAAATACAATGAGGCAGTAATTATCATCTCGATGTAAATACAATCAGGCAGTAATTATCATCTCGATGTAAATACAATGTGGCAGTAATTATCATCTCGATGTAAATACAATGAGGTAGTAATTATCATCTCGATGTAAATACAATGTGGCAGTAATTATCATCTCGATGTAAATACAATGTGGCAGTAATTATCATCTCGATGTAAATACAATGGGGCAGTAATTATCATCTCGATGTAAATACAATGACTGCAGTAATTGTCATCTCGATCATCTTGAAGGGGTAACCAAGAAGGTAGATGAGGGCAGTGCAGTTGATGTTGTCTACATGGACTTTAGCAAGGCCTTTGACAAGGTACCGCATGGTAGGTTGTTGCATAAAGGTAATCTCACGGGATCCGGGGTGAGGCATCTAAATGGATACAAAATTTACTTCTTGACAGAAGCCAGAGGGTGGTTGTAGAGAATTGTTTTTCAAACTGGAGGCCTGTGACCAGCAGTGTGCCTCAGGGATCAGTGCTGGGCCCACTGTTATTTGTCATTTATATTAATGATTTGGATGAGAATATAGGGGGCATGGTTAGTACGTTTGCAGATAACACCAAGATTGGTGGCATAGTGGACAGTGAGGAAAGTTATCTCCAATTGCAGCGAGATCTTCATCAATTGGGCCAGTGGGCTGACGAATGGCAGATGGAGTTTAATTTAGACAAATGCGAGGTAATGCATTTTGGTAGATTGAACCAGGGCAGGACTTACTCAGTTAATGGTAGGGCGTTGAGGAGAGTTACAGAACAGAGAGATCTAGGGGTACATGTTCATAGCTCCTTGAAAGTGGAGTCATAGGTGGACAGAATGATGAAGAAGGCATTTGGCATGCTTGGTTTCATCGGTCAGAACATTGAATACAGGAGTTAGGACGTCTTGTTGAAGTTGTACAAGACATTGGTAAGGCCACACTTGGCATACTGTGTGCAATTCTGGTCACCCTATTATAGAAAGGATATTATTAAACTAGAAAGAGTGCAGAAAAGATTTACTAGGATGCTACCGGGACTTGATGGATTGAGTTATAAGGAGAGGCTGAATAGACTGGGACTTTTTTCTCTGGAGCGTAGGAGGCTGAGGGGTGACTTTATAGAGGTCTATAAAATAACAAGGTAGATAGTCAATATCTTTTCCCAAAGGTAGGGGAGTCTAAAACAAGAGGGCATAGGTTTAAGGTGAGAGGGGAGAGATACAAAAGTGTCCAGAGGGGCAATTTTTTCACACAGAGGGTGGTGAGTGTCTGGAACAAGCTGCCAGAGGTAGTAGTAGAGGCGGGTACAATTTTATCTTTTAAAAAACATTTAGATAGTTACATGGGTACGATGGGTATAGAGGGATATGGGCCAAATGCGGGCAATTGGGATTAGCTTAGGGGTTTTAAAAAAAAGGGCAGCATGGACAAGTTGGGCCGAAGGGCCTGTTTCCATGCTGTAAACCTCTATGACTCGATGTAAATACAATGAGGCAGTAATTATCATCTCGATGTAAATACAATGAGGCAGTAATGATCACCTTGATGTAAATACAGTGAGGCAGTAATTATCACCTCGATGTGAATACAATGAGGCAGTAATTATGATAATTACTGCAGTCACTGTATTTACATCGAGATGATAATTACTGCCACATTGTATTTACATCGAGATGATAATTACTGCCTCATTGTATTTACATCAAGATGATAATTACTGCAATCACTGTGTTTACATCGATGATAATTACTGCCTGATTGTATTTACATCGAGATGATAATTACTGCCTCATTGTATTTACATCGAGATGATAATTACTGCAATCACTGTGTTTACATCGAGATGATAATTACTGCCTGATTGTATTTACATCAAGATGATAATTACTGCCACATTGTATTTACATCGAGATGATAATTACTGCAATCACTGTGTTTACATCGAGATGATAATTACTGCCTCATTGTATTTACATCGAGATGATAATTACTGCAGTCACTGTATTTACATCGAGATGATAATTACTGCCTGATTGTATTTACATCGCGATGATAATTACTGCCTCATTGTACTCACATCGAGATGATAATTACTGTCTCCTTGTATTTACATCAAGATGATAATTACTGCCTCATTGTATTTACATCGAGATGATAATTACTGCCTGATTGTATTTACTTCGAGATGATAATAACTGCAGTCACTGTATTTACATCGAGATGAGCTCGATGTAAATACAGTCAGGTAGTAATTGTCATCTCGATGTAAATACAATGAGGCAGTAATTATCATCTTGATGTAAATACAATCAGGCAGTAATTATCATCTCGATGTAAATACAATGAGGCAGTAATTCTCAGCTCGATGTAAATATAATGAGGCAGTAATTATCATCTCGATGTAAGTAATTGGCATCTTGGGATGTTTGAGGGAGAGGTATGGGGATGCCTGGAAGGTGCTGCCAGAGGAGGTGGTGGAAGCAGTTACAGTAGTAACATTTAAGAGGCAACTGGAAGGGTACCTGAATAGGGAGGGTATAGAGGGTTACGGACCGAGTTTTTTAGTTAGTTAGGGCATCATGACCAACATGGGCTCGGAGGGCCAAATGGACTGTTCCTGTGCTGTACTTTGCTTTGTTCAGAATCTCATGCCTTTACCCCCAAGAGGAGAGAAGATTGACTCAGCCGTATTGCTCCTGTGTATGTAAATTCGTAACTTTGTTAAACACACACACACATTTTAAATCAACACTATTAATTTGTCAGCTACCTGAGGATTTATTCTTAAAATAGTCTCACCAATTCTTAACTTCAGTCTCTGAACACTGTTATAGTTAAGGCTTAGCATTCATTGACGCTGACTAATATCAATACATTGAATTGCCTGTGCTACTCATTTTACTAAACACTTCAGTCATAGCAATGATTTGTTACAGAACTTCCAAATAACTGTGATTGCACTAAGGCATGTCTGTTAAGCGTTTATACACCCAACTTTAAGTAGTAACTTGCAGCCAAATTATAGTGTTGAATACATGACTTACAGTTTTGCTTTTTCATTAATGATTTGATAGGAAAGAGTTAATTCACTCAATCAGCTGCCTGTGAGTGACCTAACTCGGCGTTTGTAAAATAAAAGTAATTTTGACCTACACTGTTAAATGTGGTTCAATGCAAAACAGTTTGGAAGTGGTTTCAGGCATCAAATAGTCCCTCGAATTACAACAGAAGGTAAAATCCCAGAGCATTTCTTGGTCTAGAATTAAAAGAGGATAATAGAATTAATCTGACTTCCCTATGTCTATTATCAGGTTACTGAAATCTACCTTTTCTGCACAGTCTATATAGAGATTCCATATAACACTCAACCCAAGGCTTTTCATGCCACCAAAAAGAAAATCTTTTAAAAATTTCGAATACATTGACCAATAATATTTCACCTCTTTCCACATTGAATTATTCCCATGTTCATGAAAAGATGTTTTAAGTCACCACAAAAACATAAAATTGTTCATCTGAACTCATAAAACTCTTTAAATCAACTGCTTCCTTACCAAGGTGTTTGTTAATTTCCATAATACTGCTCCCTATGTCCAAATCACTGAAATCTGTCCTTTTCTCTTTCAGCACGTCTAAAAACAAAAAAAAATCCAGACATTTATTTATTCACTCATTAAAAATATGTCTAAAAGTATTCATGTGGGCAATCTGATTGGCCTTTTTGCCTCATCATTTTCCTATCTCAGCTGGCATCATTGACGGAGCTGGTGATTAATGAGATCAATGCAGCCTCAGTTAAAAGTGCTGGAAACTTCGGCAATGGAATGAGGTGCAAGGGTTCACTGGATCTCACTGTGCTGCTAGTACAGGGCTCGACATTGGCCAGAAGTTCCTGTCGTACCCCCTTCATAATACTACTTCAATCTCCACAGACAAATCAATGACAAACCCCTTGACTACAGCAACAACCTGCATTTATATAGTACCTTTAAAGTACAAAAGCATCCCAAGGTGCTTCACATAAACTAATGGAATTTAACAAACCATAGAAGGAATATTAAGGAAGGTGACCAAAACTTGATGTGAGAGTTAGGTTTTCAGGAACATCTTAAAGGAGCAAAGATTTAGGGAGGGAATTCCAGATTATAAAGCTAAAACTGCTAAAGGCAAAGCTGCCAATGCTGTGGTGAACAAAATCGGGAATGTATGAGGCTAGAATTCAAAGAATGCAGCGGTCACAGAAAGCTATTAGAGATAGGAAGGGCCAAGGCCATGGAGCAAATTGAGCATGAGGATATGAATTTTAATTTAGAGGTGTTGCTGGACCTGAACTAATGTATGTAAGTGAACACATGGTGATGGGTGAACAGGATCTGGTATAAATTGGAATCAAGGTTTGAATTAAGTCAAGATTATAGAGGGTGGAACATGGCAGGTCAGCCGAGGAGCATCAAATGGTACCACATGGTAGGTTGTTGCATAAGGTGAAATCTCATGGGATCCAGGGTGAGGTAGCCAATTATATACAAAATTGGTTTGACGACAGAAAACAGAGGGTGGTTGTAGAGGATTGTTTTTCAAACTGGAGACCTGTGATCAGCGGTGTGCCTCAGGGATCAGTGTTGGGTCCACTGTTATTTGTCATTTATATTAATGATTTGGATGAGAATTTAGGAGGCATAGTTAGTAAATTTGCAGATGAAACCAAGATTAGTGGCATAGTGGACAGTTAAGAAGGTTACCTAGGATTGCATAGAAGATGTAGATTGTCAACATCTTTTTCCAAAGGTAGGGGAGTCTAAAACTAGAGGGCATAGGGGAGAGGGGAGAGATACAAAAGGATCCAGAGGGACAATTTTTTTCACACAGAGGGTGTTAAGTGTCTGGAACGAGATGCCAGAGGTAGAAGAGACGGGTACAATATTGCCTTTTAAAAACCATTTAGACAGTTACATGGATAAGAAGGGTATAAAGGGATATGAGCCAGGCACGGGAATTTGGGACTAGCTTAGTGGTTTAAAAAAAGGACGGCATGGACAAGTTGGGCCAAAGGGTCTGTTTCCATGCTGTAAACCTCTATGACTGAGTGCAGCACTGCTGGGCTTTCACAGTTGTTGCGATGCAGTCAAAAAAATTCCTTTGGCGAATGTGACCCGATGCCAGTGCAACAATGTGAACAAGGACAATTAGGGATGTGCAACAAAAGCTGGCCTTGCCAGTGCTGTTCACATTTTATGAATGATTAAGAAAAAGAACACCACCAAATAAACAAAATACAAGTGGTGGAACAGTAACAGGTGTGTTTTCCTAATCAGTGAAATTCTATTCCAATCAGGGCATGTACTGGCCAAAACAGGAGAATGGGGACAACTGAAGAGATAAATATTAGGTACTCATTAATAAAGTGTTATTATACATCAAAATGCTAAATGTGAACCTAACATATAACCTACAGTTAGGTAGCTTTTGTACTTCGCTTAGGTATTAGTCTTGGTTCAGTGGTAGCATTCTTGCCTTTCGTGTGGCATCAAGACTGTTTTAGAGATTTGAGTCCATAATCTGGGCTGATTTTTCAAAATGCAACAGTAATGGAGTATTGCATTGCTAGAGGTGTCATCTTTTAAATAAGATATTAAACCGCAGTCCCTTCTGCCATCTCAGGTACATGGAAAGGATGCCAAGGCAGTCTTTTGCGAGTAAGAGTTGTTCTGACCAATACTTATTCCTCAGGCAACAATCTCAGAGTTGCTTATGGGATTTTGCCATGCACAAATGACTAACGACAATTACAACACTGACTATCTAACTGCCTGTAAAACTGCCTTGAGATACCTGTTGTTATGAAAGGTGCTATCTAAATAAATACAAATTCATTTTTTGTATAGTTTTTAAATGATTCAAAATTTCAAGAAAACAACATTTGCAGGACATCTATAAACCACACCCACCAACTGTCATCAAAAATAGAACAAAACCCTCAGAGTTAGGCATTTCAATTGAATGACAAATTATATTCACATTCTGATCCTTTTCATTAAGTCATTCTTAAGATCAGGCATCACAATGATTTCAATGGTTATTTGCCAACAGCAGCAGTTAGAAAATCATCCCCAATTTCCTACATACTAAAAAAGATAAACAAAAGTTTTGATACCTTTATCATTTCCGCAATAGATTAATGTCAACTGATCCTTGACTATGCAATTCACTGTTCGAAAACATTAATGACAGCTCACCACCACCTTTTCAAGGGAAATTAGAGATGGACAATAGATGCTGGCCTAGCCAGAGATGCCCACATTCCGTAAATGAAAAACAAAAATAACCAACTTTACCTTTAATTCTGAAAATATTTAGGAATGAAAATCTGCAGAAGAAACAAACCTCGCATTATCGGTGACATCGAATTGTCCACCTGCATTAAAATGATAATGCATTACAAAGATAATTAATGACATATCAGTAAATAGTATTCTCATCATGTTCTTCGCTTACCGCTACAAGGTTGGTGCATGAGGTGCGCATCATAGAAAATAGCAAGAAAACAGAGGTAAAATTCATCTTCTGCTGATACAGCTTTATTTGAACAGTGAGCTTTTATAAATGAAAAAAGGGAAATGTTAGGATGTGGTTTAAGAAAATTGACTGCATAATGTAACTTCAAAAACTTTAAACAACTGTTTGCTGATTCTATGAATAACAGCAAACACATTTACTTTATCTGTGAAATAGTTTACATTAATTTACAAGTGATTTACATTTATAACAGATACTTCATTTTTCCTATTTTGTTGTTATTAATTTTATTCGCAATTCCTGAAGAAAGGCAGCATGAGTTCTACCAATTCACTGACCTAAACAGAGGATACAATAAGTTAATTGTAGCAACAATTTTGTTGTAATCTGAGGAAATTATGGTTATATTTCAAGATCTGTTTTACTTCAGGAACTGCTAATGAACATAATGGGACAATTATACATTGTGCTTCTGAAACCTGAATTCAAACATGTTTAAGAGAGTGCTGGAAGCAGCCTGCTATAGTGAAGATCAGACATTTACCTCTCAAAGTAAGAGAAGGTTATCGAGCGTCTTTGTAAAAGTTTCTCTCAATAGAAATCAACTGCCACAAGGAAATCTGTGACAAGAATCCTAGCAAGAAATCAGTGCAAACCTGCAACCAGCCAAACTATTTACTTGTTTAAGAGAGAATTATTTGAGTCTCACACACCAAAGTAAATAAGTACAAAAGGTGAAATCGCTGCAGCAAATTGATTGAAGAATACTCACAATGGATCAATTTGATGACTACTGAACCAGTAAAGAATTCTCTTACTGGTATCAGGACCATAATTTATCCCTCAAACAAGATTACTAAAAGATTTGGTTATTTGTTTAATTGCTGTTTGTAGGAATTAGCCATACTGTTTTTCTACATTACAATAGGATAATATTTCAAAAGAGGAATTTCACTGGCTGTTGATCATTTTGACTGTATAAAGTAATGCAGATGAACAACAAACACCAAAGCACACAAAGCTACGCACCAAATGCTGGAAAAAGGCGATTAGGATAAATACATGCTTGATGGCTGGCCAAGACATGATTGGTGAAGGGCCACTTTTTGTGCTGTAAACCTCTACGATGTTATGAACTGATGGTAGCTGGAGAAGACATAAATGTGGTACAGCTTTCAAGAGACCAGCTTATTCTGTAAAGGTCTGTGAAAGACTTCAGAGTGGGATACCTGAGGAAGGTATTAAACTATACCTTGTGTTACAGCTCAGCTTACCAGTCTTCCAGGGAGCCCTGTAAAAGCAAATTACTGCGGATGCTGGAATCTGAAACCAAAAGAGAAAATACTGGAAAATCTCAGCAGGTCTGGCAGAGTCTGTAAGGAGAGAAAAGAGCTGATGTTTCGAGTCCAGATGACCCTTTGTCAAAGCTCCTGGTAATTTGGAAGCAATTGCTCATTATCACCACTAACCTCATCCTATGATATGCCTTCAAGATTTCTTCATGTCCCATGTCAAGATTTCTTTACAAACACGATTTATGTGGCAACAAACAATGTTTCATTATATCTTCATGGATGACATATATATACTTAAATGCGCCCCCTGATTAAATCTCATCTGAACTGCCTCCAACGCATTTACATCCTTCCTTAAATAAGGACATCAAACATGCACAATCTCATAATGCCCTATGTAATTGAAGCATAACGTCCTTACTTTTATGTTCAATTCCTCTCATAATAAAGGACAGTATTCCATGAGCCTTCTCGATTACTTGCTGCATCTGCACACTAACCTTTTGTGACTCATGCATGAGAACAGCTAGATCCCTCAGAACGTCGGCATCCTCAAGTCCTTCTCCACACACCCTGGACATTCTCTCTTCCACCTTCTTCCATTAGGAAAAAGATACAAAAGTCTGAGGTCACGTACCAACCGACTCAAGAACAGCTTCGCCCCTGCTGCCATCAGATGTTTGAATGAATGTACCTTGCATTAAGTTGATCTTTCTCTACACCCTAGCTATGACTGTAACACTACATTTTGCACTCTCTCGTTTACATCTCTATGAACGTAATACTTTGTCTGTATAGCATGCAAGAAACAATACTTTTCACTGTATACTAATACATGTGACAATAATAAATCAAATCAAAATTTAAGTAATACTCATTTTCTTTATTCTTCCTGCCAAAGTGAACAACTTCACACTTTCCCACAGTATACTCCATCTGCCAGATTTTTGCTCACTCACTCAACCTATCTCCATCTATTTGAAAACTCCCTGTCTTCTTCACAACATACTTTCCTACCTATCTTTGTGTCATCTACAAATTTAGCTACCATGCCTTCACTTCCCTCACCCACATCATTGATGTAAATTGTAAAAAGTTGAGGCTCTAGCACAAACCCCTGTGGGACTTCACTTGACACATTCTGCCAATCAGACAAAACCCATTTATGCATACTCTCTGTTTTCTGTCAGGCAGCCAATCTTCAGTCCAGGCTAATATGTTACATGCTACACCAGGGGTCTCCAAACTAACCATTAACCAGTAAGAGAATGAGGATGCGGGCCACACCCGCATCCGGCCCGCAGTTTGGAGACCGCTCCAATGTCTTTTGTTAAACAACAGTAATCGTTAGTGCGAAATGTTACTTGTCTCTATCCGTGTTGGTCATTTAGGTTAACTATATGTATCCCAACAAAGTATTCCTGCTCAGTGAGAATCAGGGACCTTTATGATAAATGTCGTCCAACACTAATTGTGGGTTGGAATTCAGAACATGGTAAACGCAATGACGTAATTCAGCGGTCTCCAAACTGCGGGCCGGATGTGGCCCACGGGCCGGAGTTTGGAGACCCCTGTGCTACACCATGAATGTATATTTTTTGCAATGGCCTTTGCTGTGGCACCTTATTAAATTTCTGTAAATCAAAGTTCAGTACATCTACAGGCTCCCCTCTATCCACAGCACAAGTTACTCCTTCAAAGAAAATTAGTAAATTGGTTAAACATGATTTCCCTGCTGATTCTTTCCAATTATCTTGAGCTTGTTCAAGAACCCAGATGTAACCTCTTTAATGATCGATTCTAAATCTTTCTCCATGGCAGATGCCAAGCTAACTGCTCTATAGTTTCCTGTTCTGTGTCTCCCTTCCTTCTTAAATGGAAGGGTTATATTTACTACTTTCCATTCAACTGAACCTTTCCAGAATCAAACAAATATTGGAAAATTAATACCAATGCATCTATTATCTGTTCAGCCACCTCTTTTAAGACCCGAGGATTAAGTTCTTCAGGACCCAGAGACTTGTCAGTCGTCAGTTCTATTGGGTTGCTATTTACCACTTCCCTAGTGATTGTAATTTCATCAAGTTCCTCTCTCCCCTCCAACTCTGATTTACAACTATTACTGGACTATTTCTTGCATCCTTTGTAGTGAAGACAGATGCACACTAATTATTATTTTCATCTGTCATTTCCTTATTATTTACTATTAACTCTCCATTCCCACTTTCTAGAAGACACTCACTTTACATACTCTTTTCCTGTTTAAATACCTGCAGAAACTTTTGCTATCAGTTCTTACATTCCTAGCCAGCTTCCTCTCATATTGGAATTTCTTACTCCCAATTAACCTTTTTGTCATTCTCTGCTGTTCTTTATATTCTGACCAATTCTACGACCTGTCACATTTTAGCACAATTATATGCTTTTTCCTTGAATTTGATGCTCTAACTTCTTTAGTTAACCAAGGATGGTGAGAATATACTAGAACCCCCTACAGTGCAGAAGAAGCCATACATCCCATCAAGTCTGCATTAACTTTCTGACAGAATACCTTACCTAGGCCCTCTCCTCCACCCTATGTGTAGCCTCACACATTTATCACGGCTAATCCATCTAACCTAGACATCTTGGGACACTAAGGAATAATTTAGCATGGCCAATCAACCTAACCTGTACATCTTTGGACTGTGGGAGGAAACCAGAGCATCCAAAGGGAACCCACACAGACACTGGGAGAATGTGCAAACTCCACATAGGCAGTCAGCTAAGTCCAGAATTGAACTCGGGTCCCTGGAGCTGTGAGGCAGCAGTGCCAACCATTGTGCCACTCTTATGTTCTGAGTATTTTGAAACATCCCCTTAAACGTCTGCCATTGCTTCTCTATTGACCTATCCCTTAGTCTAGTATTCCAGTTCACTTCAGCTCGCTCAGCTTTCATGTCCACATAGTTGCTCTTATTTAAGTTTAAAATACTGGTCTTAGACCATCTCTTCTCCCTTTTAAACTGGATGTTAAATTCAATCATATTATGGTCGCAACTATCTAGGGGTGTCTTCCTCTGAGGTCATTAATTAATCCTGTCACGTTACACAATACCAAGTGTAATATAACCTGCTCTCTGGTTGGTTCCCCTTAAATGTTTGCCACTGCATCACTATTGACCTATCCCTGAACCTAATTTACCAATTCCCTTTAGGCAGCTCAGCTATTAAAAGGACAAGTTGATGGATTGGGTAAACAAGTGAGAAACACGGTTCAATTCAGAGAAGTGTGAGGTGCTTCATTTTGGTAGGAAGAGTATGGAAAGTATAAAACAAAGGGAAAAACTCTAAAGTTGCAGGAACAGAGGGGCCTCGATATATATGTACACATACATATATGATGATGGCAGGGTATGTCGTGGGCACAGTTAATAAAGCATATAGTATCTTCGGCTTTATTTCTTGGGGCACCGAGTACAAGGGTAAGGTGGTCATGTTGAACTTGGATAAGATGCCAGTTAGGCCTGATCTAGAATAAGGAGTCCAGTTCTAGGTACCATACTTGAGGAAGGATGTGAAGGGATTGAAAAGTTTACAGAATAGATTCACAAGAATGAGTCCAGCTACGAAGATAGATTACATTCTTGGAGAAAAGAAGGCTGAGAGGATTCTTGATAGAGGAATTGGGGATCCTGAAAGGTATGGTCAGGGTAAACAATGATAAACATTTCCCACTCAAGAAAGCAACAAGAACTAGAGGGCGCAGCTTCAAAATAATGGGTAAAAGCAGTGAAAGTAATGTGACAGAATTTTTTTTAAAAAGAGAATGGTTGAAATCTGGAATGAAATTCCTGAGGGACAGGCTTGATCAAGGGAATTGGATTGCTGTCAGAAAAGAAAGAATGTGCAAGGTTATGGGGATAAAGCAGAGGAGTGGGATCAGATAGACTGTTCTTTCAGAGAGCTAGTACAGAATTGATGGGCTGAATGGCCTCTTTCTATACTGTAAAGATTCTGTGATGCTATGTATCAGGACACCCAGTACAACTGTTCCTGGTTCACAAGTAAAACTATCCAGGTCTGACATTCGTCAAGAAATAGGAACGTACTGGTTTTGTGTGTGTTATGATGATAGAAAGATATCTATCATAAGGGATTGTGCAAACACATTATGGGTTCATTTATTAAAAACAACCACATGTGCACATTTGGCTCAAAGGGCTTGAGGTCATCAGAGCTCTGTGTCTGTGTTCTGCTCCAGGCCAAAGTGAAGCGAAGACTGGATCATATCACACACTTCCCTTCTAGTGATAGCATGCCACTATTCCCTGAAGGCATATTATAACATCCCCCTTTCCTTTTAAAGCTAAATTCCCCCTCTTCCAACAAAGAGTAACTATCCATGATACATGTTATGTTACTATTATATAAGAGTACAGGACTGGTGAATGAGTCACCAAAGCATGGTGGTAATTTACTGCAACTTCCAGATCTTGTAATGGTAACTTTGTCTGGAGGTTCCTTTCATTGCTCATAGTCTTTGTCATAGCTATTGTCAGTCTAGGATGTTACTTATGGTTCCACTTGGGATCTTGTCCTCGGTATAATAGGATGGCATGGTGGTTGAGGATCTGAAATGAATCTGATTTGTCCTCGGTTAGATCTCAACTTTGCGCGTAGTAACTTCATAGGACCTTGGTTCCAAACAAATCCTCGCCACTCAGCTGGTTGCCACATTATGTCTGTCTGTGGGATCCTGGATGTGAACTTGTCTCAAATGTAAACATAGAAATTCTTAACCTGCATTTATATCACACATGTTGGTCATGTTTCTCTTGCAGTTTTAAAATTTGTTCTCTGAGTTGATTTGACAGGCGGCAAGCATTGTAAATAAAGTTTGTGTGTTTGGTCTACAGGAGATGTGTTGCTTTCCGCACCAATGTCTGTCAGTGTAGGGTCACAGCAAGGTTCAGGTCAGGATGTTCAGTAGATTCCATTTCCAGATAATTGGTTCTTCTCACCAGCAGCTGGTCAGCATTCATCCTCCAGGTGACATCATCTCTTGGTTTGGGCAGTATATGAGACAGGTCCAGTCTGTGCAAGGATCATAGCAGGAACCCATTTATCTCCTGTGGAATAATTCCTTGTCCTTGATGGAAGACACAATGTTTTGTTTTGCTTTCCTGCCGTTATATCTGTTCTTGTCATTTCTGTTTTCATTCATTTTCGGAGGTTTCAATGAGTCATCATTAATAATGCAGGAAAGGTTTGGGTTGTAGAATGAGCAGTATTCCTATACATTAGTAGGAATTTATTATCGTTTGATCAATGAACCTTGTTCCCTGGTTGCTCTCAATATATATTTCATGGTTTAGACAAAACATTCTGCTAGTCCGTTCATAACAGGATGGTACAGCACAGACCTAATACATTGAATACCATTCTCTTTCAAGAAGCTTTCAGATTCTCAGGAGACAAATTGAGGTCTATTGTCGCTTACCAGTTGTTTAGGGAATTCAAGCCTACTAAAAATTTTTAGCTTCTCAATAGTATTTTCTGATGAAGTAGGTTTCATTATCATAAATTTTGATAGAGCATTGACCATTAGAAGAATGTCTGTCCTTCGAAAGGTCCTGCAAAATCTATATACACTTGTTGCCAAACCTCTTCTAGCCACTCTCACGGATGCAGTGGTGCTAAGGGTGGCAGGTTCCTTACCTTTGTATTTCTCTTCAATTTCCATGTCCAATCCAGGCCACCACAAATGATTCCTGATTATTTCTTTCACGCATATAATTCTGCAATGGCCCTCGCATAACTGGTCTGACACTCGTCTTCTCAATGTTGGCTGAATGATCACTCTGAGCCCCCAAAGAAGACAGCCTGGCTTTACTGACAGCTCCAATCTTTTAGAGGAGTATGATTTCAAGTTAGATGTTGGTTCTGAGGTCTTCCCTTGTAATATCATGTCCATCACTTCTGAGTGTATCGGGTCACTCTTACTGTCCCGCCTGTTCAAAGTAGAAGATTTTTCCGCTTAAGTAGTTTGACGAACTACTAGCGAGTTATTTGCTTGGTTGTGGTAATCTTGATAGTACATCCACATTATAATGTAGATCTGATTGTCAATACTTGATGGTATAAGTATGTGCAGACAACAGCAATGTCCACCTCTACATTCTACTTGCTACCAGTGATGGAATTCCTGTGTTCCAAAAATAATAATTAATGGTCCGTCATCAGTGTAAACTTTCTTTACACCAAAGATAATCGCTAATGCTTCCCTTTCAATTTGTGCATATTTATTTTCAGCCTTGTTCAATATTTGAGACACAGAAGTAATGGGTCTTTCTTCATCCTTCGACATAATGTGGGACCACCGCTACAATACCATAAGGGGATGCGTCACACTAGGAGTAAGGGTAGAGTAGGATCAAAATGTGCAAGAACCTCAGATTTGAGCAATGCTTCTTGTCTTGCACAAAAGTGTTATTACATTGATCCTATCACCACTTCCACTTCTTGTTCTGGCACAAGAGGTTATACAACGGTTTTAAAATGGTTACCAAATTTGAAACAAATCTTCCATAGTAGCTCAACCATCCTAGGAATGATCGCAACTGGTTAATATTCTGAGATGCAGGCGTCTCTGTATTAGCCTTGACCTTCGAAGGAGACATGTGAAAGCCCATGGTGTCAATCACATGTTCCAATAACTCAACGGAGGACTGAAATAACTCACTTTTGTCTTTGCGAACTCTCAGTCCATAATCTTCCAATCTCTGAAGAGTAACATCCAAAATTCTGAAGATGTTTTTCTTCATCTCTTCCAGTGACTAGGATGTCATCCAGATAGAACTGGATTCCACTCAGGATCTGATCTATTGCTCTTTGAAACAATACAGAAGCAGATGTGACACTAAATGGCAATCTTCAGTACCAGAACAAGCCTTTGTGTGTCATGATTGTCAGATGTTCCTGTGACTTCTGGCCTGCTTTCATCTGTAAGCCTGGCTCAGGTTGATTTTGCTAAAATGTTAGCCTCCCGCCAATCCCATAAATAGGTCATTGATATGGGGTAATGGGTACTGTTCCACATATAATAGATTTAGGGTGACTTTGAAGCCTTAAATCCCTTACGGATCCATCCTTCATGATGACTGATACTATTGGTCTTTTTAACTAATGCTGACAGTTTCCCAGTCTCCTGTCTTCACAAGTTATTCTAAATCAACCTCCACTTTCAGTCTGATACCAACCTTGTCTTCAAGCATTTTGTTTGGTTTCCTTCTTTCATCTTTAATTTAACTGTGATGTCTTTCATACTTCCCATAATCCATCAAATTCAACAATATGTTTCTTTAGAATTTTTCTAATACCTAATTCTCATTAGTCATCAGGTTGACTTTAGTCCAGTTCAGTCAAATCTTCTCTAACCATATTTGATCCATCAGTGCTGGATAATTGCCCTTTACTACATATAGAGACTAATTTGCTGGTTGTCCATTAAGTTGCAGTTATTTCAATGTAGCCCTGCAGTGGTAACACCATCTGTGTATGTCTTCAACACTATTCTTGAACTTTCATGGGAATATGTCTTGAGTTTTTCCCTATATATAGTCTCTGCCTCAGTATCCACTTCCATCCTTACTTGCTGTCCATCCAACAGTGGCGTGACCCAGTATTGATTTGTAACACCAGCAATGGCTAGCATATTGAGTGATAATTCATCCCTATACTGTGAGTTGCTTTGTTCTCTTGACCCTTTTGCACATCATGAAAACTTAATTTATTCTGTTTATATGCTGTTTTGGTTTGATCTGCCTTCTTAGTTTCACTCATAGCTTGCTTTTTCTTCCAGCAGGCATGCTGTATGTGTCCTTTTTCTACAGAATTTGCAGACTATGTCCTTACACAAGCATTCCGCAGCTGAATGCCCTGGCTTCACATATCGGTGGCATGTATGAGTTTCAAAACTTTAAGATGTCAATTCAGCTGACATTTTGTGTATTCAATTATACAAACTCAGTTACTGAGCTTCTTTTGCAGCCAGCTCCATCCTTGGCCTTTTACAGAGTAAGGCTACTCCCGGTTAGCAAACATTACTGTCTTGCTTCACTTTGCAGACCACAGAGAAATCTGTCCCAAACGGTGTCATTCCACATATCACCAAACTCTCAATATTCTGCAAGTCTTGTTGATGCGTTTTAGTGCTTAGTCTCTCCAATTGCACTAAACGTCTAAGGAGAGTTAAGTTTTTCCACCCATCACACTCAGGAACATGAACACCCTAATATCTTCTATTTTGTTTGCCTGCGCAAGTTAGTCAAAACCTTCAGTGTAAGAATTCCATTGTTCCATATTTTCATCAGAGTCCCACAATGCCGAAAACTCCCACCATTTTAGAACCATAGAAAATTACAGCTCAGAAACAGGCCTTTTGGCCCTTCTTGTCTGTGCCGAACCATTTTATGCCTAGTCCCACTGACCTGCACTTGGACCATATCCCTCCACACCCCTCTCATCCATGAACCCATCCAAGTTTTTCTTAAATGTTAAAAGTGACCCCGCATTTACCACTTTATCCGGCAGCTCATTCCACACTCCCACCACTCTCTGCGTGAAGAAGCCCCCCCTAATATTCCCTTTAAACTTTTCTCCTTTCACCCTTAACCCATGCCCTCTGGTTTTTTTCTCCCCTAGCCTCAGCGGAAAAAGCCTGCTCGTATTCACTCTATCTATACCCATCAAAATCTTATACACCTCTATCAAATCTCCCCTCAATCTTCTACGCTCCAGGGAATAAAGTCCCAACCTATTCAATCTCTCTCTGTAACTCGGCTTCTCAAGTCCCGGCAATATCCTTGTGAACCTTCTCTGCACTCTTTCAATCTTATTTACATCCTTCCTGTAACTAGGTGACCAAAACTGTACACAATACTCCAAATTCAGCCTCACCAATGCCTTATATAACCTTACCATAACACTCCAACTTTTATACTCGATACTCCGATTTATAAAGGCCAATGTACCAAAGGCACTCTTTACGACCCTATCCACCTGTGACGTCACTTTTAGGGAATTCTGTACCTGTATTCCCAGATCCCTCTGTTCAACTGCACTCTTCAGAGTCCTACCATTTACCCTGTACGTTCTTCTAATAGAGGTTCCTGTATGCACACTTTGCAGCATGTTTCCAGCATGTCTGGAGCACATGTGAAGAACTTCTCTTCTAAATCTTCTTTTCCTGACATTTTCAGTATTTTCTCTCCTCTCTTGTGGCTGGCAAGCACCATTCAAAGTCATTTTCACCAGTGTATCATCATTGTTGTATACTGGAGAGTTGATGCTAGGAAGCATGGAGGGTTAAAAATAATGGAGTTTTATTCAAAGGGTGGTGTTCACTACCTGGTTTCATCTTCATTCAGTTCACTCGCAACCTATGATGCCACTTCCGATGTATTATGCAGTGCTTAATGCAGCTACTGAAAATCAATATTAATACATAACATGCACATATCTTGGAATGGTTAACCAATAAGTTGTGGACCATTATCTGTGTGGATCTTTCTCAGCACACCAAATAAACTGAAAAGAGCACTTAGGTTGTACGTAACAGTTATAGAGCATAGAAAAAATACAGCACAAACAGCCCTTCGGTCCACAAGTTGCGCCGGTCATGTCCCTACCTACCTCGGCTTATATATAGGCTTACCTATAACCCTCAATCCTATTAAGTTCCATGTACTCATCCAGAAGTCTCTTAAAAGACCCTATCGAGTTTGCCTCCACCACCACTGACGGCAGCCGATTCCACTCACCCACCACCCTCTGAGTGAAAAACTTACCCCTGACATCTCCTCTGTACCTACTCCCCAGCACCTTAAACCTGTGTCTGCTCGTAGCAGCCATTTCAGCCCTGGGAAAAAGCCTCCGAGAATCCACCCGATCTATACCTCTCAACATCTTGTACACCTCTATCAGGTCACCTCTCATCCTTCGTCTCTCCAAGGAGAAAAGACCGAGCTCCCTCAACCTATCCTCATAAGGCATGCCAACTAATCCAGGCAACATCCTTGTAAATCTTCTCTGCACCCTTTCAATATGCTTCACAAATTATGTTTCACAAATTATGCAATTGTCAAATGAGTGCTTGGTATGGTGGATGATGACAACGAAGTCAGTGCCATGGACATGAAAGGTGTCAGATGCAATTTTGGACCAAGGATGGGTAGGAATTCAATCAATGTTTCTTAGTGCTGACGTAATGTATGCTTTTGAAATGCTTCACACTTCTTGGCAATGATTTCAATGTCATCATCATGCCCTGCCATCAGACTGTCTCTCTTGCGAGCTTTATCATCCATCATACCATTGCTACGTGTGAGTGATGAAGGTGTTGAAGAATATCAAGTCACAAAGATATGACAACCTGTCTGCCTTTAAAGATGACTCCCCAGCAGATACTGAATTCATAAGGACAAAATGGTTTCACATGTTCATGGACCTCATGGAATCCAGTGCAGAAGGAGGTGCAGAACAGTGCAGAAGGAGGCCATTTGGCTCATCGAGCCTGCACCAACCATAATCCCACCCCCAGGCCCGAGCCCCATAACCTCATGCATTTACCCTAACTGGTCCCTCTGACACTAAGGGCAATTTAGCATGGCCAATCCAACTCATCTGCACATCTTTGGACTGTGGGGGGAAACCAGAGCACCCGGAGGTAACCCATGCAGACATGGGGAGAAAGTGCAAACTTCGCACAGACAGTGACCCAAGCCAGGAATCGAATCTGGGTCCCTGGCACTGTGAGGCAGCACTGCTAACCACTGTGCCACCGTGCCACCCTAAGGGTAGAAACTGTGGAAGTACTGGTCATAACGTTCCAATCTTCCTTTGATACAGGGGTGGTGTTGAAGGGCTGGAGAATTGCAATTACACTCTTATTATAAAAAGGGTCTAACGATAAACCCAGAAACAACAGGCCAGTCAGTTTAACCTCAGTGATGAAAAAGCTATTATAAATAATGATTTGGACAAAATTATCAGTTACTTAGACAAGTGTGGATTAATTAAAAGTTAAAGTTTATTTATTAGTCACAAGTAAGGCTTACATTAACACTGCAATGAAGTTACTGTAAAAATCCCCCAGTCTTTCAGACTGTGGGAGAAAACCGGAGCACCCGGAGGAAACCCACGCAGACAGGGGGAGAACATGCAAACTCCACACAGTGACCCAAGCCGGGAATCGAACCTGCATCCCTGGCGCTGTGAAGCAGCAGTGCTAACCACTGTGCTACTGTGTAGCATAGATCTGTTAAAGGCAGATCCTGTTTAACTAACTAGCTTGTGTTTTTTGATAAGGTAACGGAGAAGGTTGATAAGGGTAATGCAGTTGATGTAATGTACATGAACTTCCAAAAGGCATTTGATAAAGTTCTGCATAGGAGACTTGTGCATACAGTTAGGGACAACAGAATAAAAAGGTCAGTGTGGATATAAAATTAGTTAAGTGATAGGAAACAATGTTGTTTCCTGTCACTCAACCAGTTGTTTTTCAGTCTGGAGGAAGGTGATGTAGTGAGGTTCCCCAGTGATTGATGTTATGATCCCTGTTTTTCTTGATACATATTTAAATGATCTAGACTTGGTTATATAAGGCACAATTTCAAAATATGTAGATGACACAAAACTTGGAAGTATCATGAATGGTGAGGAGGATAGTGATAGACTTTACAAGGACATAAACAGCCTGATAAAATGGATGGACATGTGGCAGATGAAATTTAAGGTTGTGAAGTGATGCATTTGGTAAGAAGAATGAGAGGCAATATAAAATAAAGGATACAATTCGAAAGGAGGTGTAGGAGCGAAGAATATGGGGCGGGGCTATACTTGCTCAAATTATTAAAGGTGCCAAGGCAAGTTGAGAATAAAATGCCCAGGCTCCTGGTTTTATAAATAGGGGCATAAAGCATCAAAACAAGAAAGTTATGATAAACTTGTGTATTAAAATACTGGTTCGGCCTCAAATGGAGGAGTGTGTCCACTTCTGAATACCACAGTTTGAGAAGAATGTGAAGGTGTTAAAGAGGATGCAAAAAATATTCACAAAAATTGGAGAAGCTGGGACTGTTCTCTTTGGGGAAGACATTACGAGGAAAGAGAGATGTTCAAAATCATGAGGGTTTGGGCAAAAGAGGGAGAGATATTCATTGGTGGAAGGACAGAGAATCAGAGGACCCCAATTTAAGGTGACTAGCAAAAAGAAGCAATGGTGACATGAGGAAAATCTTTATTATGGAGCGCTTGGTTAAGATCTGGAACAGATTGGTGAGTTGCTCTGGCAGAGCTCTGGTAGAATGACAGCCAAATGTCATCCTGTGCAGTTGCCATTCTATGATTTTCTAAGAAATTACTGTAGCTTCAATCTAGAGTCGCCTTTCACTGGACTTTGGCAGAATCCTTGATATAGCTTCTTTCTATGGCACATTTCAAAGAGGTCCCAGGGATATATTGTACAGGAAATTTGAATGCTGAATTGAATTAAGCCATTCTTCAATGATGCTTTTCCAGTTTCCATAGCGTGGATTTTTTTGCCACTTCTTGTAGCTGCTGGCATTTGCATGGTGCAAAATATACCAGATCAGTTGATGATTTGCAATCTCCTGCAAGCGTAACATTGCAGCTCCCTTGAAACAGTCAATTTTCTCAAAACATAATGGATATTTTGATGTTAGGTTGTGAACTAGTAGTAGTTTCGGAGGTTGATTGGCCATATCAGGTCTGACTAATGGTGTGGATTGTCACTAGTGAGGTCATAGCATCTTGGCAGACTTGAGTACTGGGCCTTTAATTTCCATGATGTAGAATATCTGTAGTATTCAGGAGGATTGATTGTACTTTGCACTCCAGGACTATGGAACCTGCACACAGAAATAGTGAACTATTGCATGCTGAGAGTTTCACAGCAGTAGATTTCACCATGGCCTTCCATGTCTTTCCTGTGTCAATTGCGGTTGATAACAAGTAGTCACCAACTTTCTGGGGACAGAGAATTTGAATCTTGGCAAAGATTTCAAACATGGTGTGATGACATCTATGTTTTCCAGATTGATTGCATGAAACATGATTGCATTGATTGCCTTCACTGTTCTTCATCCCATTGTGTACATAATTTTCTTGTTTGGCAGCCACCTCATGCATTTTTCGAATGGGATATTGCATGGTCATTCTTATTGTTGAAAGATACTCATATTCTACAGTCTATTTGTATTAGTGCATGGCTCTTTGTGGAGCCTTTGCTCTAGCACACTGCTATTGCCAATAGCTGTTTCTGCAACATATCTTGCAGAATTGCTAGAAAATTGGATATTTCCTTTATTCATGCAAGGCACACCTTCAAAATGTTAAAATGTTTTAATAAGTGCATCAAAAATTGGGGTTGTGCTTTGTACCTGTAAGCTTCATTAACCTGCGAGGGTCACTTCATACTGACATCCAATCCTCAGCAGCTCAATGATGATATACATTTTGCATTTGTCGAGCAGATCATTCTGAAAGACTTCCATTGCAGTGGATGCAATCACGAATTCTGTCTGCTGGACCTGCACTGGAAAAATCACAGTACTTCCCCTTTCCATTGCATCTGTTGATTTAGTGGTCTACGGATTCAGCAAGTTTTGGTCTAAATGACACAAAACTTTAGTTGTTGAATGCATTTTACAACAGTACTTTATTCCAGGTGGAGACAGAGGACTCCATTTTCTGGAACGCCATGGGTTTTCATGCATGCAGAAATTGGGAGTGGGCTACGCATGTGCAGTTTATCATTGAGAGATCTTCAGGCCAGTGCACTTGCATGGGAAACAAGCAGCATGAAAACAATCACAAGACCCAGGAGTTGGGTGCAATATCAGAGGAGTCGCAGGGTAGCAAGAGGTGACGGGAACTCAGAGAGAGGGACTGGGAGAGGTCCCAGAGAGGGAGAGGGGACACGGAAGGAGAAAACCATTGGCAGGAACCACTTTAGACAGAAGTGAGCAATGCAAGAAGTTCCAAACAGCAACAATGCTGCAATTGACAGGCTCCAAATAGTGAGGGCTCAGGAAAAGCCTCGGAGAGCTAAAAATGCACTGAAAGGTTGGCAATTCCATGCTGCACACCGTTTAGATTGTAAATTATTTTATATTTCTTACTTTGCAAAGTAAAGCTTATTTTGTCTGTTCAAAAAAATCTTTGGTTTTATTCTCACTGAGAATTTTATCTACTTTAAATGAAAGGTCACTAACTGAATTGCACCAAAAACACGGGTGTCTGGTCTAGGATCATAATGCATACTTATAAGTTCATGGTTTATAGAATTGCAAGATAATCTCATGAGACAATTCATGAAACTCCATTTCTGCCAAGAAAGCATTCAGTTGATTCAAAAGCATTCAAAAAGAGTACAGTATATTAATACACACTGCACAGAG
This sequence comes from Mustelus asterias, assembly GCF_964213995.1. NCBI lineage: Eukaryota > Metazoa > Chordata > Chondrichthyes > Carcharhiniformes > Triakidae > Mustelus > Mustelus asterias. The sequence goes on from NC_135809.1 coordinate 74,353,658, forward strand.
AGATAATATTATTTGGTACACACAACATAAATGACTTCGCATAGCAGCACATCATATCAAGTATGTCAAAACAATGTAAATCTTAAATGAAAGCAAATGTTTAACACTAAATATTGTGCTTATTACTAAATATTCTAAATGAAAACTTAGTCTATTGACAAAACGAACAGCCAGGCAACTTATTTTACATATTTACGAATTTAAAATATGGTTTTACTGTTTACAGAAGGGAACACAAGTTCTCTGTATCGATATCACCTCAGTTATTGTTGATGTTCTGCAGAAGAACACTTCTCCCTTACCTTGTTCCTCAGGGTTAGTTTGATGCTACTCTTTTACAGGAACAGGTACATTTGAACTAAGGAACAGAAAAGGGGCAATCAGATTGATGGAAGCGTAATATAGACCTCCAGTCTTGAGAGAGTTAAAAGAGCAAATCTGTTGGCAAATTTCTCCTAAATGCGAAACTATAAGACAGTGATAATGGATGATTTCAATTAACCTAATAATTAATAGAATACAACAGTGTAAAATGTACCAAAGGGCACAGAGTTCTTTGATTAAATTCAGAGGAAATTTATTCATCAGTATGTGGCACCAGGTTGTGGCGGCGGGGGGGGGGGGGGGGGGGGGGTGATGTGCGTCTGGTGGTGGTAGGATGGAATACTGGATTTAGGTATAGGGAATAAAGATGGATGGGTAAGAGAGTATCAGAGGGAGGGTGTTTATGTGTAGTACTCATAATTCAGTTACATTTAACGTAGGATAAAGGTAAGATAAAAGTTGTAACTTGGAGAAATGCCAATTTTACTAGGCTTTGATGTCATTTAACAAAAATGAACTGGAAACAGCCACTTGCAGATAAATCAGTGTCACAGTAATGGGAGACATTTAAGGAGGTTCAAGGTTAACATGTTCCCACAAAGATAAAGGGTGGAACAGCCAAAGCTCAAACCCCTGGATGACGAGGTACATTAAGGATAAGGCCAAAAAGGGAAGCTCATGTCAGACATCAAGCGCTTAATAATATAGAAGTTATAGTGAAGAGTGCAGAATGGGTAAGGATGACATTTAAAGACAGAGTAGGAATTAGATGTGGAGGTGGAGGATGTGGGTATTTTGTAGTTGTCATCACAAAAGGGGACCAGTTATGACAGTGTCGCTAGGAGGAAGAATGTGAAATATTGAATGGGATGAACATTTAAGAGAGGAAATATTAAACGGTTTGAGGTATTTGAAAATAGATAAATTGCATGCCCAGAGGAAACATATCCCAAGGTGATAAAAGGGAGAAATTGTGGCAATGCTATCCATTAGATTTGAATCCTCATTGACATAGGAAGATCAGAAGATTGGAAGACAGTCAACATTGTAACATTATTGATAAAGTGAGGACAAGATAATCTGATTAAATACCTTACCAGTAGCTGAACTTAGTTTGTAGGTCAATTATTGGAATTCTGTGGAACTGTATAAACCTTAATTTAGAAATGCATAGATTAATCAAGAAATGGATCTGTTCAGTGAAGGTCATGCCTGACTAATTATTTTTTGAGATGACAAGTATGAGGACTGTGCGGTGAATCTAGTCTACATTAATTTTAGCAAAGCTTTTCCCAAAAGGAAAAAAATCAGTAAAAACTGTGAAATAAGAATATTGGTCAGGACTGTTTTTTCCTATTGGGAGGTCTCACATGGTAGCTCTTGAAAAAGTCCCTTTCGATCCAAGGGTATGGCAGGGAATAAATGGCAGGGAACAAAGGGCAATGATTTTTGCAACTGGAAGGCTGTTCTGGGTGAGGTTCGACATGCCTGAGTCCCTTGCTTTTGACAGTTTATAAGATTTAGACTCAAATGTGGATAGCATGATAAAGAAGTTGGCAGATGATACAAAAGTTGACCTTATGATTGACAGTGAGGAGGAAAGTTTTACACTGGAGCAAGATATAGATAGTCTGGTCATTTAGGTGGCAAAGTGGTAAATGGAATTCAATCCAAAGAAGTGTGAGGTAATGCATTTTGGGAGATGCAACATGCCAAATGAATACACAGTAAATGGGAGGAGACAGAATAGTGTTGAGGAACAGAGAGTCTTGGGTTTCTGTCCACAATCCCTAAAGGTAGCAGAACAATCAATAAGGTGGTTAAGAAGGCATATATCATGCTTTCTATAATTAGCTGAGGCACATAGAATGGGAGGCTAATGTAGTATTATATACTAGTTAGATCATAGCTATGTAACAGTATTAGAGAGTTCTGGCCACCATGTTACAAGAACAAAATGACTGCATTCGAGTGCAGAGACTGGATTTTTTTTTAACTAAATGAAAGTATTGTTTTCCTTGGGACAGAAGAGTCAGAGGGATTACTTTACTTGAGACAGATAAAATAAGGGGCCTAGATAATTAGGGACAACACACTTACCAGATGAAGAACTACTTTTAACCCCTTACCTAAAAGGGTGGTAGAGGCAGAAGCTCTTATTTAAAAGTTAACTTGAATGTCCATTTGGAAGAACTGTGAGCTTCAGGGCTATGAATTTAATGCAGGAAGGTGGGGTTTGACTGGGTAACTTTTTGTCAACTGAGATACACAATGGGAGAAATTCTATATCATAAGGTTTCTGATTTTGATGAAACCCATGCTGGCTCTCTGTGATCAGCTGAAAATTTCCGATGTGATCAATCAATATCCTTAACTATAGACTCTAATATAATTCCCCAACAGCATATCTTGGGCTAATGGTTTTCTAATAACTTGGTTTCTGGCTCTCCCCTTTCTTAAACAGTAATGACATGGGAATTTTTTCCAATCTGAAGAAATATTCCTGGATCAAGATTTGGACTATTATAGTTCAGGAATCTGGTATGGAAATTATCTAATCCTCTGTCACATCCTAGCACCACTATTTTCTGTTATTTTGCTTATTCTAATTTTGACTAGTCTCTGATTCAATGTTAGTTTCATTGGGATGTCCCGCATGCTATTCTCTTCCTGTACTATTACAAAGTAATTAAATCAATATGTTTGCCAGTTCTTTATTTTCAATCACCACAATCATTTGCAAGGGACTCATGCTACTCCTGAGCATCCTCTTCCAACTGTAAAAATTTGAATTGATTTTCATATCCATTGGATTTCTTTTCACATTCCTTTCTGCAATTCCTACCATCTGATTTTTGACCTTTTCCTCTTCTTCATTTCTCAGCAAGTTACATTTTGCGTTTTTGTAGTCTTTTTCTTTTACTTTTATGTTCTTACAATTTACACACCATTGCCGGTTGAAGATCTGACAACTAGCATGTTATACTCACGCTATAACTGTCCGCATAATATAAGAAATAAGAGCAGGCCCATCAAACCAGCTCACCATTTAATCATGGCTGAACAGACTGTGGCCTTAACTTTATTATTTTGCCTGTCCCCCATTAACTTTCCCTCCCAGTCAATTGAAAATTTATCCAGCTCAGCCTTTGCCTGGTTATCCCAGATCCTGATCTATTGCTGCTGTTGAATCTGTTCTTCCAAGAATCTGATTGGCATTGCCTCTGGACAAACAGGTGCGGTTGAATTACTGCTGCTCATCACTAAATTTTAAAGTCAGGTCCTTACTGTGGTTCACCCCATGTGGCAGAGGCACATGGTGCTGGAGACATGAGTGCACTGTGTCTATCACTCCACCCCACTGTTTCACCACTCCTTGTCACTCTACCTCTAATTTTTTTAAATTCACTTGTGGGACAAGGGTGTCGCTGGCTGGCCAGAATTTATTGCCCATCAATAGTTGCCCTTGAGAAGGTGATGAGTGGCCTTCTTGAATCGCTGCAGTCCATGTGCTGTGGGTTGACTCACAATGCCATTAACTTTACTATTTTGCCCTTCACACATTAGCATTGTCTCCCTTTCAATTAAAAATTTTGCCCCAACACTCCAATCTGCTCCTGTCACATGCCATTCCCTCCACACCCCATCATTCCCGCCCAAAACCACAATTTTACAACATTGAAAGGGATTTTCCCAGATTGCGACGACAATCCCCCCCACTGCCCATCAATGCACCTCCCCACAGGAAATTTCCCCCTCACCCATCTCTTTCACTCACAACCATCTCTCCTTCCCACACACCCATCTCTATCGCTCACATACAGCTCCCTCTCTCTCATTGTTTCACTCAAATCCATTCCTGCTCCGACGCTCAGCCCCATCTCGCCTGCCCTCCCGGCCCCAACCCTCCCTCTCTCTCGACCCCACCTTCCATCTTTCTCGACACCACCCCTCCCCCTCTCGACCCCACCCCTCCCCGCTCTCTCAGCCCCACCCTTCCCCCCCCTCGACCCCACCCGTCTTGACCCCACCCCTCCCCACTCTGTCAACCCCACCATTCCCCCTCTCTCGACCCCACCCCCTCTCCTTCCACTCCACCCCCTCTCTAAACCCCACCCCTACCCCTCTCGCCACCCCATCCCTCGCTCCCCACCCCACCCCATCTCTTCCC
>NC_135809.1:76609922-76721877 GCF_964213995.1 Mustelus asterias
ACCAAACCCTGTCCCACACACACTCTGTACCAAATCCTTACCCACACACACTCTGTCCCAATCCCTTCCCCACACATGCTCTGTACCAAACCCTTACCCACACACACTCTGTACCAAATCCCCTACTCAACAGAGAATCTGTACCAATCCCTTACCCACAGTCTTTACCAATCCCTTCCCCACACATACTCTGTTCCAAATCCTTACCCACACACACTCTGTACCAATCCCTTCCCCACCCACACTCTGTACCGATCCCTTCCCCACACACACTCTGTACCAATCCCTTACCCAAACACACTCTGTACCACTCCCTCTACCAAATTCTTACCCACACAGTCTCTGTACCAATCCCTTACCCACACACACTCTGTACCAATCTCTTCCCCACTCACACTCTGTACCGATCCCTTCCCCACACACACTCTGTACCAATCCCTTAACCGCACAAGAGAATCTGTACCAATCCCTTATCCACACACACTCTGGACCAATCCCTGACCCAAGTGATGCACCATCAATCGAGCAAAGACTAGTTTGTATGCAAGAACAAAGAGGCTTTTATTAGCAAAAGACTTGGAGCACACCCACGCCGATGAACTGGTCCAGACTGAGGCAGGGGGGTGGGGAGCAGTCGCCTTTATACTTGGACCAGAGGGGGGCAGGAGTCTCGGGTAAGGCCGGCAGGGATGTGTCCAGGCATGTCACATGTACAGGTAATAAGCTAACAGTGGTTTACCACATTCACCCCCTGTTTAAAAAAGAGTCCGGCGGGGGTGAGGTGGGTGGAACAATATTTACAGAATTACAAATTTAGCCTCTCTGGGGGCTTGATCTGCCGCTGCGACCGCCGTAGTGCCGGTTGTGGTGTTGGTTCAGGTGGCCGCGGTGTTGGTTCAGGCGCCAGGTCGTAGTCGCTTGAGTCGTCTGTAGTCCCTTCAGATTGTCGGGTGCGTGGTGGCGGCTCCTGGGGCTCAGGCGTGCTGTATACGGGGGCTAGGGGAGCGTGCTGTGGCCATGGTGCTGTATGGACAACGTTGGGGATTGGGGGTGTGCGGTTGTGGGTCGTAATGGTCCCTGGGGCACCTGCGGGTGCCAGGTTTCGAATAGAGACCGTGTCCTCCCGCCCGTCGGGGTATGCCACATAGGCTTATTGGGGGTTGGCGTGGAAGAGTTGGACCCTTTCAACCAGGGGGTCCGACTTATGGGTCCTCACGTGCTTCCGGAGTAGGACAGGGCCTGGGGACATCAGCCACGATGGTAGTGAGGTCCCCGAGGACTTTCTGGGGAAAACAAACATTCCTTCATGAGGGGTAGCATTGGTAGCTGTGCAAAGGAATGATCTAATCAAGTGTAGTGCATCAGGGAGGACCTCTTGCCAGCGGGTGACTGGAAGACCTTTAGATCTCAGAGCTAGTAAAACGGCCTTCCCGACTGTCGCATTCTCCCTCTCCACCTGTTCGTTCCCCCTGGGGTTGTAGCTGGTGGTCCTACTTGAGGCTATGCCTTTGGAGAGCAGGTACTGTCACAGCTCATCACTCATAAAGGATGATCCCCGGTCGCTATGGATATAGCTAGGGAAACCAACAGGGTGAAGAGGCTGTGCAGGGCCCTGACGACCGTGGCTGAGGACATATCCGGGCAGGTAATAGCGAAGGGGAAACGTGAATATTCGTCAATGACATTGAGGAAGTATATGTTGCGGTCAGAAGAGGGGAGGGGGCCTTTGAAGTCGACACTTAGGCGTTCGAAAGGGCGGGTGGCTTTTATGAGGTGTGCTCTGTCGGGCCGATAGAAGTGCGGCTTGCACTCTGCGCAGACCTGGCAGTGTCTGGTTATAGACCTGACTTCCTCAATGGAGTAGGGCAGGTTACGGGCTTTAATGAAGTGAAAAACCTGGTGACCCCCGGGTGGCAGAGGTCGTTGTGGAGAGGCTGCAATTGGTCTATTTGTGCGCTGGCACATATTCCCCGGGACAGGGCGTCTGGGGGCTCATTGAGCTTCCCGGGCCGGTATAAGATGTTGTAATTGTAGGTGGAGAGCTCGATTCTCCACCTCAATATTTTATCATTTTTGATCTTGCCCCACTGCGTGTTATTAAACATGAATGCAACTGATCGTTGGTCCGTGAGTAGGGTGAATCATTTACCAGCTAAGTAGTGGCGCCAGTGCCGTACAGCTTCCACTATGGCTTGGGCCTCCTTTTCGACAGAGGAGTGTCGAATTTCAGGGCCTTGGAGGGTTTGTGAGAAGAAAGCCATGGGTCTGCCCGCCTGGTTAAGGGTGGCGGCTAGGGCGAAGTCAGACGCATCGCTCTCCACCTGGAATGGGATGGATTCATCTACAGCTTGCATCGTGGCCTTCGCGATGTCTACTTTGATGCGATCGAAGGCCAGGCGGGCCTCTGCCGTCAGGGGAAAAGAGGTGGATTTGATGAGCGGACGGGCTTTGTCCGCATAATTGGGGACTCACTGGGCGTAATACGAGAAGAAGCCCTGGCATCTCCTCAGTGCTTTGAGGCTGCTGGGGAGGGGGAGTTCCAGGAGGGGACGCATGCGGTCGGGATCGGGACCGATGACCCAGTTTTCCACAATACAACCAAGGATGGCGAGGCGGTGTGTGCGGAATACGCACTTCTCCTTATTATAGGTCAGATTTAGGAGTGTGGCGGTGTGGAGGAATTTGTGGAGGTTGGCGTCGTGGTCCTGCTGATCATGGCCGCAGATGGTGACGTCATCCAGGTACGGGAAGGTGGCCCACAGCCCGTTCTGGTCTAGCATTGGGTCCATCTCACGCTGGAAAAACGAGACCCCGTTGGCGACGCTGAAGGGGACCCTAAGGATGTGATAGAAGCGGCCATCCGCCTCGAAGGCAGTATATTGGCGGTCCTCCGGGCGGATAGGGAGCTGGTGGTATGCAGATTTTAAGTCGATGGTGGAGAACACCTGATATTGCGCAATCTGATTAACGATGTCAGATATGCGGGGAAGGTGGTACGCGTCCAGCTGCGTGTATCGGTTAATGGTCTGACTGTAGTCAATGACCATGCGATGTTTCTCCCCAGTTTTAACAACTACTACTTGGGCTCTCCAGGGGCTGGTACTGGCCTCGATGATCCCCTCCCCAAGGAGCCGTTGTACTTCGGACCTGATAAAAGCTCTGTCTCCAGCACTGTACCGTCTGCTCTTGGTGGCGATGGGCTTGCAATCGGGGGTGAGATTTTCAAACAGTGAGGGAGGGGCGACTTTAAGGGTCGAGAGGCTGCAGATGGTGTGCGGTGGGCAATCTAAGAACTGCTGATTGCAAACGGAGAGCGGGGGAAAAGGCCCATTATACTCCATGGTGACGCTCTTAAGGTGACTCAGGAAATCTAGCCCCAGGAGTACGGCAGCGCAGAGTTGTGGCAGCACGAGGAGCCAGAGATTTTTGTACACTGTGCCCCGTACAGTCAGGGTCGCCACGCAGTACCTGAGGACATCCACCGAGTGGGACTTTGAAGCCATGGAGTTCGTTTGCTTCACTGGCAGTACTGAAAGGGCGTAGTGACTCACTGTGTTAGGGTGAATAAAGCTCTCTGTACTCCCAAGGTCAAACAAATAGTTTGTAATGCGACCGTTTACCTCGATGTCCATCATGGACCTGGCGAGTTGGTGAGGCCTGGATTGGTCCAGCGTAATCGAAGCCACCGTTGGATTTTGCGAGTAGTCACACGCGGCTGATGGTGTCCAAGATGGCGGCCCGCATGGCTCACACGCGGCTACCGGCGCCCAAGATGGCAGCCCCCGCGGGTCGCACGTGGCGCTACTGGGCTTGGAGGTCGATTTCACTCTGCATTCCTTCACGTAATGGCCCTTCTTTCCACACCCGGAGCAGATCGCATCCTTCGCCGGGCAGCGTTGTCGGGGGTGCTTCCCCAGATCGCAGAAGTAGCACTTCGGGCCTCCGGAGACTGCCGCAGCGGTCGGGTCATTGGTGGGACGTGGCGTGGCGTAGGACTGCGGTGTCCATGATGCGCCCCCGTGGTCGGGGGTGTAGGCCTCGAGATTACGGAAGGCCACCTCTAACGAGTTGGCAAGCGCCACAGTCTTTTGTAGGTCCAGCCCACCCTGTTCCAGCAGTCGTTGTCGGATATAGTTTGGCCTGATACCCGTGACATAGGCATCTCTGATTAAGTCCTCAGTGTTTTGGGCGGCTGTTACGGCCTTGCAGTTGCAGGCCCTGCCAAGTGCTCGCAACGCACACAAGAATTGATCACCTGATTCTCCTGGCGGTTGTCTGCGAGTAGCCAGAAGATGTCTGGCATAGATTTCATTAGACTGTTTGTTGTACTGGCCTTTTAAAAGTTCGATCGTATCCTTGTAAGTTTCAGCATCTCTAATCATCGAGAATACTTGATCGCTTACCCGGGCGTGGAGCACGTGTATCTCATCGGTTTCGGTCCGGACGACGGAGAAGGAGGTGAGGAAAGTTTCGAAACAGCACAGCCAGTGATCGAAGCTGTTAGAGGCTCCTACAGCTTGAGGGTCCAGTTCGAGTTTGTCGGGTTTTAGTATCTGCTCCATCCCAAAACTTTTGCTAATAAAATTGATGCACCATTAATTGAGCAAAAACTAGTTTGTATGCAAGAACAAAGAGGCTTTTATTAGCAAAAGACTTGGAGCACACCCATGCCGATGAACTGGTCCAGAGACTGAGGCAGGGGAGTGAGGAGCAGTCGCCTTTATACCTGGACCAGGGGGTGGGGGGAGGAGTCTCGGGTAGGGCCGGCAGGGATGTGTCCAGGCATGTCACACACACAGGTAATAAGCTAACAGTGGTTTACCACACCAAGCAGAGAGAATCTGTACCAACCCTTACCCAGACACAGTCAGTACCAAACCCTTACCCACACACACTCTGGACCAATCCCTTCCCCACACACACTCTGTACCAAACCCTTACCCACACACACTCTGTACCAAACCCTTACCCACACACACTCTGTACCAAACCCTTACCCACACACACTCTGTACCAAACCCTTACCCACACACACTCTGTACCAAACCCTTACCCACACACACTCTGTACCAAACCCTTACCCACACACACTCTGTACCAAACCATTACCCACACACACTCTGTACCAATCCCTTACCCACACACACTCTGTACCAAACCCTTACCCACACACACTCTGTACCAAACCCTTACCCACACACACTCTGTACCAAACCCTTCCCCACACACACTCTGTACCAAACCCTTCCCCACACACACTCTGTACCAATCCCTTCCCCACACACACTCTGGACCAATCCCTTCCCCACACACACTCTGTACCAATTCCTTACCCACACACACTCTGTACCAATCCCTTCCTCACACAGAGAGAATCTGTACCAAACTCTTCCCCACACACACACTCTGTACCAAACCCTTACCCACACACACTCTGTACCAAACCCTTCCCCACACACACTCTGTACCAATCCCTTCCCCAAACACACTCTGTACCAAATGCCCTACTCACACAGAGAATCTGTACCAATCCCTTATCCAAATGTTCTCTGTACCAAACCCTTACCCACAGCCTTTACCAATCCCTTCCCCACACATACTCTGTTCCAAATCCCTTGCCCACACACACTCTGTACCAATCCCTTAGCCACACACACTCTGTACCAAACCCTTACCCACACACACTCTGTACCAAACCCTTACCCACAGCCTTTACCAATCCCTTCCCCACACATACTCTGTACCAAACCCTTCCCCACACACACTCTGTACCAATCCCTTCCCCACACATACTCTGTTCCAAATCCCTTGCCCACACACACTCTGTACCAAACCCTTACCCACACACATTCTGTACCAATCCCTTACCCACACACACTCTGTACCAATCCCTTCTCCACACACACTCTGTACCAAACCCTTCCCCACACACACTCTGTACCAAACCCTTCCCCACACACACTCTGTACCAAACCCTTACCCACACACACTCTGTACCAATCCCTTCCCCACACACACTCTGTACCAAACCCTTACCCACACACACTCTGTACCAATCCCTTCCCCACACACACTCTGTACCAAACCCTTCCCCACACACACTCTGTACCAATCCCTTCCCCACACACACTCTGTACCAAACCCTTCCCCACACACACTCTGTACCAATCCCTTCCCCACACACACTCTGTACCAAACCCTTACCCACACACACTCTGTACCAAACCCTTACCCACACACACTCTGTACCAAACCCTTACCCACACATACTCTGTACCAATTCCTTACCCACACACACTCTGTACCAATCCCTTACCCACACACACTCTGTACCAATTCCTTACCCACACACACTCTGTACCAATCCCTTCCTCACACAGAGAGAATCTGTACCAAACCCTTCCCCACACACACACTGTACCAAACCCTTCCCCACACACACACTCTGTACCAAACCCTTCCCCACACACACTCTGTACCAAACCTTTACCCACACACACTCTGTACCAAACCCTTACCCACACACACTCTGTACCAATCCCTTCCCCACACACACTCTGTACCAAACCCTTACCCACACACACTCTGTACCAATCCCTTCCCCACACACACTCTGTACCAAACCCTTCCCCACACACACTCTGTACCAATCCCTTCCCCACACACACTCTGTACCAATCCCTTACCCACACACACTCTGGACCAATCCCTTCCCCACACACACTCTGTACCAAACCCTTACCCACACACACTCTGTACCAAACCCTTACCCACACACACTCTGTACCAAACCCTTACCCACACACACTCTGTACCAAACCCTTACCCACACACACTCTGTATCAAACCCTTACCCACACACACTCTGTATCAAACCCTTCCCCACACACACTCTGTACCAAACCCTTCCCCACACACACTCTGTACCAAACCCTTCCCCACACACACTCTGGACCAATCCCTTACCCACACACACTCTGTACCAAACCCTTACCCACACACACTCTGGAACAATCCCTTCCCCACACACACTCTGTACCAAACCCTTCCCCACACACACTCTGTACCAAACCCTTACCCACACACACTCTGTACCAAACCCTTACCCACACACACTCTGTACCAATCCCTTCCCCACACACACTCTGTACCAAACCCTTACCCACACACACTCTACCAATTCCTTACCCACACACACTCTGTACCAATCCCTTCCCCACACACACTCTGTACCAAACCCTTACCCACACACACTCTGTACCAATTCCTTACCCACACACACTTTGTACCAATCCCTTCCTCACACAGAGAGAATCTGTACCAAACCCTTACCCACACACACTCTGTACCAAACCCTTACCCACACACACTCTGTATCAAACCCTTACCCACACACACTCTGTATCAAACCCTTACCCACACACACTCTGTACCAAACCCTTCCCCACACACACTCTGTACCAATCCCTTCCCCAAACACACTCTGTACCAAATGCCCTACTCACACAGAGAATCTGTACCAATCCCTTATCCAAATGTTCTCTGTACCAAACCCTTACCCACAGCCTTTACCAATCCCTTCCCCACACATACTCTGTTCCAAATCCCTTGCCCACACACACTCTGTACCAAACCCTTACCCACACACACTCTGTACCAAACCCTTACCCACACACACTCTGTACCAAGCCCTTCCCCACACACACTCTGTACCAAACCCTTCCCCACACACACTCTGTACCAATCCCTTACCCACACACACTCTGTACCAATCCCTTCCCCACACACACTCTGTACCAATCCCTTCCCCACACACACTCTGTACCAAACCCTTACCCACACACACTCTGTACCAAACCCTTACCCACACACACTCTGTACCAATTCCTTACCCACACACACTCTGTACCAATCCCTTACCCACACACACTCTGTACCAAACCCTTACCCACACACCCTCTGTACGAAACCCTTACCCACACACACTCTGTACCAATTCCTTACCCGCACACACTCTGTACCAATCCCTTACCCACACACACTCTGTACCAAACCCTTACCCACACACACTCTGTACCAAACCCTTACCCACACACACTCTGTACCAATCCCTTCCCCACACACACTCTGTACCAAACCCTTACCCACACACACTCTACCAATTCCTTACCCACACACACTCTGTACCAATCCCTTCCCCACACACACTCTGTACCAAACCCTTACCCACACACACTCTGTACCAATTCCTTACCCACACACACTTTGTACCAATCCCTTCCTCACACAGAGAGAATCTGTACCAAACCCTTACCCACACACACTCTGTACCAAACCCTTACCCACACACACTCTGTATCAAACCCTTACCCACACACACTCTGTATCAAACCCTTACCCACACACACTCTGTACCAAACCCTTCCCCACACACACTCTGTACCAATCCCTTCCCCAAACACACTCTGTACCAAATGCCCTACTCACACAGAGAATCTGTACCAATCCCTTATCCAAATGTTCTCTGTACCAAACCCTTACCCACAGCCTTTACCAATCCCTTCCCCACACATACTCTGTTCCAAATCCCTTGCCCACACACACTCTGTACCAAACCCTTACCCACACACACTCTGTACCAAACCCTTACCCACACACACTCTGTACCAAGCCCTTCCCCACACACACTCTGTACCAAACCCTTCCCCACACACACTCTGTACCAATCCCTTACCCACACACACTCTGTACCAATCCCTTCCCCACACACACTCTGTACCAATCCCTTCCCCACACACACTCTGTACCAAACCCTTACCCACACACACTCTGTACCAAACCCTTACCCACACACACTCTGTACCAATTCCTTACCCACACACACTCTGTACCAATCCCTTACCCACACACACTCTGTACCAAACCCTTACCCACACACCCTCTGTACGAAACCCTTACCCACACACACTCTGTACCAATTCCTTACCCGCACACACTCTGTACCAATCCCTTACCCACACACACTCTGTACCAAACCCTTACCCACACACACTCTGTACCAAACCCTTACCCACACACACTCTGTACCAATTCCTTACCCACACACACTCTGTACCAATCCCTTCCTCACACAGAGAGAATCTGTACCAAACCCTTCCCCACACACACACTCTGTACCAAACCCTTACCCACACACACTCTGTACCAAACCATTACCCACACACACTCTGTACCAAACCCTTACCCACACACACTCTGTACCAATCCCTTCCCCACACACACTCTGTACCAAACCCTTCCCCACACACACTCTGTACCAATCCCTTACCCACACACACTCTGTACCAATCCCTTCCCCACATACACTCTGTACCAAACCCTTCCCCACACACACTCTGGACCAATCCCTTCCCCACACACACTCTGTACCAAACCCTTACCCACACACACTCTGTACCAAACCCTTACCCACACACACTCTGTACCAAACCCTTACCCACACACACTCTGTATCAAACCCTTACCCACACACACTCTGTATCAAACCCTTCCCCACACACACTCTGTACCAAACCCTTCCCCACACACACTCTGTACCAAACCCTTCCCCACACACACTCTGTACCAAACCCTTCCCCACACACACTCTGTACCAAACCCTTACCCACACACACTCTGTATCAAACCTTTACCCACACACACTCTGTACCAAACCCTTACCCACACACACTCTGTACCAAACCCTTCCCCACACACACTCTGTACCAATCCCTTCCCCAAACACACTCTGTACCAAATGCCCTACTCACACAGAGAATCTGTACCAATCCCTTATCCAAATGTTCTCTGTACCAAACCCTTACCCACAGTCTTTACCAATCCCTTCCCCACACATACTCTGTTCCAAATCCTTACCCACACACTCTCTGTAGCAATCCCTTCCCCATAGATACTCTGTACCAAACTCTTACCCACACACACTCTGTTCCAAACCCTTATCCACACACACTCTGTACCAAACCCTTAGCCACACACACTCCATACCAATCTTTCCCCCACACACACTCTGTACCAATCTCTCCCCTACAGACACTCTGTACCAATCCCTTCCCCCACACCCTCTGTACGAAATCCCGTACTTATTCAGAGAATCTGTACCAATCCCTTCCCCAAACACACTCTACCAATCCCTTAACCACACAAGAGAATCTGTACCAATCCCGTATCCACACACACTCTGTACCAACCCCTAACCCAAGCAGACAGAATCTGTACCAATCCCTTACCCACACACAGTCTGTACCAAACCCTTATCGACACACACTCTTTACCAATCCCTTACCCACACACACTCTGTACCAATCCCTTACCCACACAGAGAATCTGTACCAATCCCTGACCCACACACACTCTGTACCAATCCCTTACCCACACACACTCTGTACCAATCCCTTACCCACACACACTCTGTACCAATCCCTTACCCACACACACTCTGTACCAATCCCTTACCCACACACACTCTGTACCAATCCCTTACCCACACACACTCTGTACCAATCCCTTACCCACACACACTCTGTACCAATCCCTTACCCACACACACTCTGTACCAATCCCTTACCCACACACACTCTGTACCAATCCCTTACCCACACACACTCTGTACCAATCCATGACCCACACACACTCTGTACCAAATTCGTACCCACACATTCTCTGTACCAATCCCTTCCCCGCACATATTCTGTACCAAACCCTTACCCACACACACTCTGTACCAAACCCTTACCCACACACACTCTGTACCAATTCCTTACCCACACACACTCTGTACCAATCCCTTACCCGCACAGAGAATCTGTACCAATTCCTTACCCATACAGAGAGAATTTGTACCAATCCTCTGCACACACAGTCTGTAGCAGTCCATTACCCAGACACAGACTTTACTATCCTTTACTGATATAGGGTCCTAGTCAATCCTTCACCAACAAGTTTTATTCCAACACTGTGCCTCTCCCTTTCCTATTAGGGAAGCAATTTAACGAGTTCTTACTTTAGAGATTGGAGTAAATGAAAAGAGCGTTGATATATTTGAATTCTATATATTGGGCATGAATACAAGAGGAATTCTAATGTCATATTGTAAGAATTATATGGTTATTGATATTTTCTCGTGTCCTGAATGAACCTTGCACTGCTACACAGTTAATAACTAACACTGCTGAGTAACTGGAGCGTAACAACACTTACCCTGCCAGGACATATTCTGACAAGAAGCAGGGCTTTGCACAGTGATGTGGACATTAACCCTTATCCTGCTGAATAAACTTATCGCTGTATATGTTGGCTGTCATTGACATTACCTCACTGAATAAGCCAACTCTGTGCAAGGGCTCAGATTAACCTTTGCCTTACCGAATAGACAGGAATTCTGTACAGGTACAGTTATTAACCCTTACCTTGTTGAACAGCCTGCAACTCTGTATACTTGACATCATTAACCCTTACACTGCTGAATCGAAAGGGACTCTATATAATTACAAAGACATAACCTTGTATCTTACAGAATAAAAAGGAACTCTATACTTTAACACTTACCCTTTTGAAAACAGAATTTGAAAAACATTGAAATGAAGTTATCCTGTGTTCTGCACGTGGGCGGCACCGTGGCACAGTGGTCAGCACTGCTGCCTCACAGCTCCAGGGACTCGGGTTTGGCCTCGTGTGACTGTCTGTGTGGAGTTTGGACATTCTCCCCGTGTGTTTGCATAGGTTTCCTCTGGGTGCTCCGGTTTCCTTCCACAGTCCAAAGATGTGCAGGGTAGGTGGATTGGCCATGCTAAATTTCCCCTTAGTGTCCCAAGGTGGATTGCTTAGATGGATTAGCCATGGTAAATATGGGGGATTAGGGTGGGAGAGAGAGCCTGAGTAAAATAATCTGTCAGAATTGGTGCAGACTTGATGGGCTGAATTGCCTCTTTTGCACTGTAGGGATTCAATGAATCTATGTCATCAACTGATATTCCACCAGAATGACCTTATTGATCAATCAATGTTATCTTATTTTGCTTTGCAAAGCTCACCATAGAAATATCCAGAAGATTATATTTCAATGTAGAAATTTGTGAATTTTAAAAATTGTGTCGGTATCCGGGCATCAAACATTTACAGGCTGTGATCAAGAAGTTAGGATGGAGTGCATGGGCTGAAGTGGATGCATCAGGGCTTTAATTAAGTTGTGTTTCATCTGTAATGTGTTTTTGAATAACCTCAGCCGCTTGCGTTCTTGCTTGAGAATCTGACATCTTCCAAGTTGTCTGTGCTGAGATTCCACAGTAGGGAGGAGACATGGGTTATCCCACATCCTGTAGCTTTGCTGTAAGACATAAAGAGAGGCCCATTACAGGACAGTCTAGGATGTAACAGGGTTACTGTGCCAATAGCACATCTGTTAAAGAAAAGTAGGGAGCAGAGATTTTGTATTTTATCATAGTATGGTATCTAATTTTAAAAATATATTGCACTCAATATTTGCGACCATGTTTATCAACAAAGAACCCTTTAAACTTTCTTCTAAAGTTAAGAGAGGAAAGTCAAGCAACGTGCTTCAATATAAAATTAATAGCAGCAGATTATTAAGCAGAAGTCGAAAGAATTGTTCCAAAACACAAAGGATTATTTTGGCCAGTGGTTATAAACAAGTGCTAAATAGGTGCTGTGATATTAAGACACATTTGCCTGAAAGACTGGATTAAGAATGAAATGTTGGTCCTATCTGATTTGAACTTGCTCAGAGGTGCTCTGGCTGAGACACCGAGAATCATTTCAGGGTGATTCAGGGAGTGAGAAGGTGCACAGGGTTTCAGACATGGCGCTGGAAGCGCAGGTGGAAGAGGCTCGGAAAAGGAGAAATTTTCTGGGCAAAACGTTGTGGTCCCATCACGACGGAAGTGGGGCTGGAAAATGCAGCATACTGTTCAAAAGTCCATTGACTTCGGCAGACTGGAAGATCCCGACGACAAGAAGGGCTGTAAAATTCTGCCCCTGTACTCGTGGGATGGAGGTAGACTGCCTCCTCAGCTTCTTCACCCAACCAACCATCTGCCTCCCAGCAGCTGGTGTTGCTATGCCAAGCCTGCCCTCCTTTCATTCCTCATCCAGACACTTCCAACATCACAACTGGACCTACGGTTCAAAAGCAGATATACAACAGTTTGAGGCATGTTGATGTCTTGAGAGGCACTGTAAAAATACGAGTATTTTCAAAGTATTTAAGTATTTCTAGCAAGAGCAGACGGCCAAACACTCGTTTTCTCCTGGTGACTCCTTTCAGCTGTCCAATATGGTAGAGGAGCAGAGAAATTGCTTTATTCAGGAGGCGTCCTCAAAGGATATCTGGAATAAATGTTGACAGAGTACTGATTAACTCTTGGCAAAGTGTCTCACAAAGTCTTGCAGTGTGTCTCAGGAGACATAGCTACAGTAATAATAATCCTGAGGAAACATTAAAGCAAAGCTTACAATTCACATCCGTGCCTTGTTCACTCACAAACAGCTGGTCACTGTTTGTGAGCTAGGGTATTAGGACAAGTGCTTTCCATCAACATTCTGGGATATCTCCAGGCAGTTGTTCCTGCTGCTCGCTTCAATATCCTTACCAGGGTCAAAACCAGAAAATGCTGGAAAAACCTCAGCATATGTAGCGAGAGAATCGAGCTAATATTTCAAGCCTGGCAAAGAGTCATCCTGACTCAAAATTGGCTCTATTCTCTCTCCACAGATACTGTCAGATCTGCTGAGAGTTTCCAACATTTTCTGGTTTTGTTTCAGATTCCAGCATCCGCAGTATTTTGTTTTTACCTTTACTAGAATGAGTTAAAACTGAGTCTAAACTGAGTTTTAACTCAAGACCCATCCTGGTCCCCCTTGGAGGATCTTTAGGACGGAATTCTCCAGCTGCGCAGGTCTAAAAGCCGGGAATTCCCACCCGACTGTCAATGGGGTTTCACATTGTCCACAACCTGCCCACGACAATTCCAGTGACGGGCAGGATGCGAGAATTCCGGCCTTAGTGTCTAAATGTGGAAACAAAAATCACCCCATAATATTTGCGCAGCACATATACAAATCAGCTGAGCTTGCTTGTCTGGATTCATGGAGTAGTTTTGCAAATCCAGCCCTGTTCTATCAGATTAATCCGATATTACAGGATCAATGCAAGTTGCAATGTTTCTATGTTTACAAAATCTCTCACATCTTACACACCAGCTTTCATTTCTCTTCACTTCAATAGATTTGCAGTCTGAATTCCCTTTTCATTTCAAACCTTTCTCCCACTGACAGATTGGAACTTCAGTCCTGAGTTGTATTTCTCAATATGAGCAGCAGGCAGACACAAGGGAAGAAGGGGGGGGCAAGGTGATGACAGCTTGTGCCAGTGCAGTGATACTTACAAAGACAAAACTTTTGAGTGAGAAGAGTTGGGATGGGGGAATCAGAAAATTGGTCCTACTATGTGAAGTGAGTGTGTGAAAATGTGCTGAGAGCTGGCGTTTCATACGTGAATCCATTAAACTAGTGAGCAGCAGAGAGTTGGAGAGAGAGAACCTGAGCACAAAGATTCACTCTAACTCTTCCCAAAGCAAGGAAGTAGATCCAGTGTAAGAAGCTGAGGGGAAGAAGACAATGGCATGGTTGGTGAAAAGGAGCTGTCAGCAGCTAGTAGATCCCACAACTGATGTGCTTTATATAAAAAACGGAGAACAAAAAGTGGAAATATTTTCCATTCCCCAGCCCTTCATTTCCCTTATCTTCATAAATGTAAAAATAAAAAGGTAATTACAAAAATTACAACAAATTTGAATGGTTAGGGTATAAACATATTGCTCTTAACAAGATAATTACCCTTCTCTCTCTGTCTCTCCGTCTCTCTCTCTATATATATATATAAACATATATCCACAAATAAATCTCCTATATGTTATTAAAATGCAGGCAACAAAAAAATCACTACCCCAAATAAACAAATGTCTGATCTTGTTGAGGACCTTTCCTCTTTTCCCATTTCCCCTTTCCATAGTTGAAGGAGAAATTGAAAACATTTGCCCAGAGCTTTCAATGGAAATGTAAAATGACAAAAGTGAGTGGGAATGAGACAGATAAAGACGTTCAAGATGGGTCGAGAAGAGATGTGAATGGCAGGCTCTTGAATAGCTGCTGTTTGGAAAAGGAAAAAAAAAGGTGAATATAATCTGCAAAAGGAACAAACGAGCAGAGGTTATAATCTGAAATTGTTGAACTTGATGTTGTATCTGGAAGGTTGTAAGTGCCTAATCAGAAAACGAGATGATGTTTCTTGAGCTTGCTTTGAATTTCATTGCAACACTAGAGAAGGTCCAGGATGTTGGAGCATGGTGGAGAATTCAGGCAACTGGAAGTCTGTGGTCACACTGGCAGATTGAATGGAAGTGTTCACCGAAGCTGTGTTGAGTCTCACGAAGTAAGCATGAATCATAGACTCGTAGCATGTTTTGTGTTATGGTTTATGATAGAATAGGGAACTGTAAGTGATTAAAGACATTATGACTTCAGTAATTACTTTAATGCCAAACTGCAATTGAAACCTTGATATTGATTAAAACATAAACAACTGCATAATTTATGTCTCCATTTGAGAAGTGCATGATTCGCACACTCCTGCTGATACATTCAAGGCTTTCTCAACCCTTATAGAGTTCGGAATGAACAGTCCCCTGTTAACTTCTTCATCAAATGTGTAAATAACATTCTGTGCAGATACTCATTCTGAGATATTCTGCTTCAAGATCCAGTTTAATGCTTTATTACAATCACCATTGATTTTGTTTGGAACAATGATTTTGGCCATTATTTGGCCTTGAATGTAACGTTGAAGTTTCACAGGAATGTTATCAAACACATTCTGATATTTGGCAGGAGAAATTAAGTCAGCTCAAAGAGAGATTTTATCATGCATTTTAAAGAGGAGAGAGAGCTTTGGTGGTAAGGATCTAGGTAGCTGAAAGCACACACAGTGAAATTAATGACATGGAAGAATTGGATGAGCACAGAGAGTGTTGTGGGGCTGGAGGTGACTACAGAGAGTGGTGCAGTTAGAAAACACAGATGAGAGTTTGAAAATGGAGCCATTTCTAGACCAGGAGCCAAGTAGGTCAGTGACTACAGGGGCGACTGGTGAATAGGATTGGTGTGAGCTAGGATACTGGCAGCACAGTTCTGGAGGTTGAAAAGGTGCAAGGTTGAATTTTGGAATAGTTGAGTAACAAAGAGTTTGTAGCCAGAGGATCTCTTCTGGTACAGGATTTGGATCTGTTTCCAAATGGGATTATGCTGTATCTGGAAGTGCAATTATGCACGAATACATGAATCTCAACTCTGTGTTTTGATGCAAGCTGCAGAGTAATGGTCTTCATCATCCAATGGACTGCACGGCACATTGCATTGGTTATCATATCAAATCTCAGACACAGCCCCACAACACTCTCTGTGCTCATCCAAAAGGATTGGATATATAACGCATCTTTGATGGAAGACTGAGTAATTCATTGCGTTCCATTTCTACTGTCATACATGGATTCAAGTTCATGTCTGATAGAAGGGACCCTGTCTGACAAACTGGGGGGAAGTGGATGTAAAATTCAATTCTTTTGTCACTGATATAAAGCTACATTACAGAGGTAGACACTCACAGTGCACAGTAATGTCATTCTTTCATCTTGGAATCTTGGATCCAACACCACCCCGATGGGGCGGAGATGGGGCAATGAGCAGCTAGTCTCTATAATAGCTCAGCATTGTAATGTGTGGGGCGGCACGGCAGCACAGTGGTTAGCACTGCTGCCTCACAGCACCAGGAACCCAGATTCAATTCCCGGCTTGGGTCACTGTCTGTGTGGAGTTTGCACATTCTCCCCATGTCTGCGTGGATTTCCTCCAGGTGCTCCGGTTTCCTCCCACAGTCCAAAGATGTGCGGGTTAGGTGGATTGGCCATGCTAAATTGCCCCTTAGTGTCAGGGGGACTAGCTAGGGTAAATGCATGGGGTAATGGGGATAGGGCCTGGGTGGGATTGTGGTCAGTGCAGAGTTGATGGGTCGAATGGCCTCCTTCTGCACTGTAGGATTCTATTAATTTTTATTCTATGAACATCGAGGATCTCACTCCTAACCTATCTCTATCTCTTATCATGTATTCTCCTGCTGAATGGTTGCTGGTAGATTTTTGGCAATGCCATGGAAAAATGCAAACATGAAAATAATCTCAATCTGGGCAAGGATTTACTTCTGTTATTCATTCATCAATGAAATATTTTAATGAACTCCAATAGCAATGTGCCTGTCTGCCCAAAATTGGGCTACAACTTCTGATTAGCGTCAGAAAGAGATGGCCCACAGAAATTAGAAGACATTTGTGCTCACTTAACTGCTCTTGGAAGCTACGCCGAAAGCTCTGATGATTGAAAGCCTCCTCGTAGGCCCCAGTGTAGGCCAGCTCCAGCGGATTCAAGGAGGCCAGCTCCCCTTTTTTACTGCACTAGCTGCCATGGAACAGGTAAGTTTAAAGGACTCCGTGAATTTGACATCCCAGGGAGATGGTAAGAAGTTGTACGACTTTTAACTTCTAACTTTTTTGGAGTAACTATTGGTGTAATCCTGTCACAGCCATCCAAAGTTAATGATTTAAATTGTATTTTTGGATGGTTCCCACACAAAGCAATTGCCCAGAGGAAGGCACTTGTGAGCAATTGTTGTGCAAATGTTTACCTGTAAATTTCCAAGAGGGATTCCCTTAGGGATAGGCCCAAATCACGCTGGGGAGCTCAACCGTTACGGCATTATGTATTTAAATGTATGGACATGGTGCAGGCGGGAATGGTTCAAATTCCTAAGGCATTAGGACCATTCCTGGGGCAGAAATAAGATGTTTAGATGAGACAGTTTTAGAAATGTGTTTCTAATTTTAGGATGATATTAAATTGATTCTGATGAAGCAGAGAAGTATTACAACAGACCACATGCAATCATTTTATGATAATTATGGAGCCCTGCGTTTGTTTGCTCCGACACTGAAACAGAACGATGGCATCCTCACTGATTCTTATTGTCTCACAGTTAGCTAGTTTAGAGAAAATACATTCAGTTAGTTCCAGAATCTGTAGTTAGTTTAGAAATGATGTGATTTAGGGGTGTGGAGAGTGTAGTGGATTGAGAGTGGCGCGGTGTAGAATGGTGAATATCATCAGAATGATGTGGATTGAGTGATGTGTTTTCAATGTGGTTTGTATTGTTGATGAGTGTGTAAACAGTGATTGTGAGTTAACAGTGAGTTATACAGGGTTAGCAGCGTATAGCAAACTATGTGCAACAGTCTGTATTCCATTTTTCATTGGCTGCTGTCATGCTGTGTCCCCGTCTATCCAATCGGCTGGCCCAGACATGTCACAGTAAGAAGTCTCACAACACCAGGTTAAAGTCCAACAGGTTTATTTGGTAGCAAATACCATAAGCTTTCGGAGCGCTGCTCCTTCGTCAGATGGAGTGGAAATGCATGTCAGCCATCTGATGTTGGTTATCCACATGGTGGCTGAGATGGTGGTAGCTGTGGTAAGTTTCTTTGGTGCAGAGGTGGTTTAAAAAGATGGGTAGGGTTTTCCTCCCCAGAGACTTTGTGTGGTGGTGGGAACAGGGGGGCTGTGGGGAGCATTTTCACATCCAATTATCCCCTTCTCACCTCAGCCGGAAACACATTGTTCAGTTGGCGGGCAGCCTGCGATTCGCCAGCCCTGCCAGGACTCAGCAGATCCTCGAGCCAGGCACACCCGCGTACGGATCTTTCACCGTCTCCAGCCCAGGACTGCTCCAGGCCAGAAATTGCCCCCAGAAGCAGGAAGTGTGCAGGAAGTTTAGTGATGCCTGGCTGGGTCACCTTCTGCACACTGTCAAGGTCCACATGATCTTCTCTATGCTGGGATGGTCGCTGGATGTCCAATAAGATCACCAAGCCAGCCTGAGAGGAGGTGTGTGTTGGGGTGAGCACCTCCTCAGCCTACAGGAGAACACCGATACAGTGCTGAAAATAGATGGGTGATCTTATCCGTACAGCCAGGATACGCCATCTCTCTCATCTCTCACAGCTCACACTCTCACAAACCCTTCACACATGCACAGGATGACAATCCACAGGGATCTCACACATTACCAACATAAGGGACATTGCCACTCGTTCTCACACACACACCATGACATCTCCATCTGGTCTCACATTCTGTGCAGTTTGCCTCCTCATCCCGCACACTGCACTCAACACCCACACAAGGCAGACATCCTTATCATCAGCCTTGGTAGCTTCCTTTTCACACTCCCTCCACCTGTCTTCATGCAGGTTGAACTCACCCACAATAAGAGGGAGAGATCCTAGATCAGTAGCAGGGTGCCAGAGATCAGGGCCCTCACCCAGTATAGGCAGCCTGGCAGAGAGGACGGCGATTGTGCCTGCAGTGACGGTGAGATCAGTAGCACACCCCCATGTGAGGAGCCTACACCCGCTGATCCCCCAGACAGCGAGACTCTGAGTGAAACGTTCTGTCTCAGAGTCTGTTGCCATACATTAATTATCTCTGCTCTCTTTCGTAGGCATCACAAGCAAATGCCCAGGGACATGAGGAGCCAGTCACTCATCTCCAGCCCCAAAGACACCTCGGAGGAGAATTCTGAGGACCCACTAGTGGAAGACCTGTCACAGCACACACTCACCCTCCACCAGTGTAGAAATACACACCATGCTGGGACCTCGATCCAGAACAGGCTCAGTGTCACAATCGGGTGAGCACGGCACTGATTCTGATCCACTGCAGTTAGAGACAGGGTCATCCAAGATCACTGATACTCGGGAAACTGGTGGAGGTCAGGATTCTGCTGAGTCCCTGCCAGATGATAAGCTTGTGGACTTGGTTTTAATGCAGATGTTGAGAAGGAATAGGCACGAGGATATCAGGCTGGGTAGCCAGCTGCATTCCACAGATTGATTTGATTTGATTTATTATTGTCACATGTATTATCATACAGTGAAAAGTATTGTTTCTCTCACGTTATGCAGACAAAACATATTGTTCATAGAGAAGGAAATGAGAGAGTGCAGAATGCAGTGTTACAGTCATAGCTAGGGTGTAGAGAAAGATCAGCTTAATGCAAGGTAAGTCCACTCAAAAGTCTGACAGCAGCAGGGAAAAAGCTTTCTTAAGTCAGTTGGTATGTGACCTCAGACTCTTATAACTTTTTCCTGAAGGTAGAAGGTGGAAGAGAGAATGTCCGGGGTGCGTGAGGTCCTTAATTATGCTGGCTACTTTGCCGAGGCAGCGGGAAGTGTAGACAGAGTCAATGGATGGGAGGCTGGTTTGCGTGATGGATTGGGCTACATTCATGGTCTTTTGTAGATCCTTGCGGTCTTGGGCAGAACAGGAGCCATACCAAGCTGTGATACAACCAGAAAGAATACTTTCTATGGTGCATCTGTAAAAGTTGGTGAGAGTCATAACTGACATGCCAAATTTCCTTAGTCTTCTGAGAAAGTAGAGTCGTTGGTCTTAACTATAGTGTCGGCATGGGGGGACCAGGGCAAGTTGTTGGTGATCTGGACACCTAAAAACTTGAAGCTCTCGACCCTTTCTACTTCATCTCCATTGATGTAGACAGGGGCATGTTCTCCTTTACGCTTCCTGAAGTCGATGACAATCTCCTCCGTTTTGTTGACATTGAGGGAGAGATGATTGTTGCCGCTCCAGTTCACCAGATTCTCTATCTCATTCCTGTACTCTGTCTCGTCATTGTTTGAGATCCGACCCACTACAGTGGTGTCATCAACAAACTTGAAAATCAAATTGGAGGGGAATTTGGCCGCACCGTCATTGGTATATAAGGAGTATAGTAGAGGGCTGAGAACACAGCTTTGTGGAGCACCGGTGTTGAGGATGATCGTGGAGGAGGTGTTGTTGCCTATCCTTACTGATTGTGGTCTGTGAGTTAGGAAGTTCAGGATCCAGTCACAGAGGGAGGCGCTGAGGCCCAGGCCACGGAGTTTGGAGATGAGTTTCATGGGAATAATAGTGTTGAAGGCTGAGCTGTAGTCAACAAATAGGAGTCTGACATAGGTGTCCTTGTTATCTAGGCGTTCCAGGGTTGAGTGCAGGGCCAAGGAAATGGCGTCTGCTGTGGACCTGGTGCGGTGGTAGGCAAACTGTAGTGGATCCAGGTAGTCCGGGAGATTGGAATTGATTCGTGCCATGACTAACCTTTTGAAGCACTTCATAATGATGGATGTCAGAACCACCGGCCGACAGTCATTAAGGCACGCTGCTTGGTTTTTCCTTAGATACCGGGATTACAATGTACAATGGAAGATTTTGTCCATGTTCAAGCTGAGGAAATAGTGCCGTCATGCCAACACTGGGGGAGGCAGCTGTCATGGGGACCTTGGTCCAGGGCATAGCACCCTGTGCCACTGTGGAAGTTGCACTCCATTGCAGCAGGCATTGGTGGGGCAACTCAATCTCATTCTGGGTGCCCCTTCTCCTCAAGGACTTAGCCAGGAGCCTTCATGCATCCATAGAGAGGAGGACCAGCAACTGGACACCCTGGGGCATCCACCCAGATGTCCAGCCAATTCCAATCCCCTCTTCCTGTAACCCCATGACCTCCAGATCCATAGTGCGAGGAGGGTGCACCTTCCCTCACATCAGGACACCCAAAGCAGGCCAGGGCTCTCCAAGTCTCAGCCGTTCAGAGGACACCTGGCAAGGTAATCACAGACAGCAGGACATAGCGGTCTGCAGGTTGCCTCCATCTCTGATGTGGATGACAGGGATGCTCCAAGATGTAATGGTAGGATTAGGAAGATCAAGAGATATTAGGTGCACAGCAGAGACATTACACATAGATGCTTTCAACTAATGTAAATAGGATCGTAGAATCCCTACAGTACAGAAGGAGACCATTCAGCCCATCGAGTCTGCACCGACAACAATCCCACTCAGGCCTTTCCCAGAACCTCGGACATTTACCCTGCTTAGCCCCCTGATACGAGTGTCAATTTAGGCCAATCAACCTAACCCACACATCTTTGGACTGTGGGAGGAAACTGGAGCACCCGGAGGAAACCCATGCAGACACAGGGAGAACGTGCAAACTCCACACAGACAGTGACCCAGGCCGAGAATTGAACCTGGGTCCCTGGTGCTGCGAGGCAGCAGTGCTAACCACTGTGCCTCCATGCCAATAGAATTGAACCCATTCCAGAGTGCCTCTTGTGGATGCCACCTTGTATGCTGAGTTGTGTTGTACTTGATCAGATGTCAGGCCACATTGCTTCCCCACACATTGCAGTTTTCACATCATATGCCTCTGGTCAATGTTATGTACAGCCATTCCACCACAGCATGTGTCCCTTCTCAGTGACACCTCACCCTTCCATCTGGAATCAGGGTTCTGGCACCATTTTAGCTAAGTTGAAGACTTTCCCCATTCCTACGAAAATTCAGTCCTCAGTTTGCGGAACCGATTGTGGGAGCACCTTCACCACATGTTCAAGAAGAGGGCCCATCTGCACTTCCTCAGCGCTGCTCAGATTGGACACATCCCAAAATCTCATTAAGAAAACATAGGCTGGGGTTAGAAATTGATGTCAGCACTGCAGAATAACACGGTCAAGTGATCTACAGAACATTATCAAAATGATTCATTTTGACATCGGGAGGATGGTTGAACCCACGTAATTAATAAAAAGAAAAGTCAGAAAGACAAAAGCTGAGATCTCGAGTAAAACCAGGAAATACTGTGATTGTACATCAGCTTCTGAAAATAAAAGTAAATCTACTGGTTCAAGTTTCGTGACTGCAGGTCAGCTGGATAGTATCTTGTCTGGATGCTTCATGAGTCCGGGGCAAGATCATTTAATCTTCTACAGCCTGTCTTTATTGAACATTTATCTTTGAGTCGGGTTGAATGTTAATAACCTTGGTGTGTAATCAGAGCAGACATTAGCAATTATACATCAATTAGATTCCAATTGTATTGATGTGGAGCACAATCATAGACTCCCTGCAGTGCAGAAGAAGGCCATTCGGCCCATCGAGTCTTCATCGACCAAATTCCTATCCAGATCCTATTCCCGTAACCCCACATATTTACCCTGCTAAAATCCCCTGACACTAAGGGCAATTTAGCATGGCCAATCCACCTAACCTACACATCTTTGGACTGTGGGGGGAAACTGGAGCACCCGGAGGAAACCCACGCAGACACGGGGAGAACATGCAAGCTCCACACAGATAGTGACCCGAGGCCAGAATTGAATCCGGGTCCCTGGCGCTGTGAGGCAGCAGTGCTAACCACTGTGCCGCTCCAATAATTATGAAATCATCTAAGTTTCTATACATCAATTCATAGAGCCATGGAATGAACATAGCACAGAGGAGACCATTCAGCCCATCACACTCCTTTCTTATAGCTCTGTGTTATTTTATATTTTCAAATAATTATCCAATTCCCCTTTGAAAGCCACTATTGAATCTGCTTCCAGCCCACTGTCAGACACGCAGTCCAGATCCTAACCAGAAACAAGGGAGTTAAAGTTTCCCTCATGTCTTCTTTGTTTTTTTTGCCATTCACCTTAAATTGAGTGCTCCGGTTTTTGATTCATCCATTTATGGGAACACTTTCTCCTGATCTACTTTCAAATCACTCAAACTTTGAACACTTTTATTAATCATCCTCTCAACCTATTCTTCCTTAAGGAGAATAGCCCGAGCTTTTCCAATCAACCTATGTAACTGAATCTCCACCTCTGGAACTTTTCTCCTAAATCATTGTGTCCAAAAGACTTATCACAGTATCGGATACAACAATAAGGCTGAAGCAATGTTTTATAAAGATTCACCATAGATTTCTTACTTTTGCACTCTCTGCCTTTACTTATAAAGCTCAAGATCCCATATTCCATTTTTGGCAATTTCCTAATCTTTGTTCCCACCTTCAACAAGTTGTGAATGTACACCCTCAGATCTTCAGTTTTTGCATCTCCTTTGGAATTGTACCCTTTATTTTGTATTACCTTTCCTTGTTCTTCTTATCAAAATGCATCACTTCACACTCCTCAGTATTAAATTTCACCTGCTACATTTCTGTCCATTCCAGCAGCCTGTGTCCTCTTGATATCCAGCACTATCCCCCTCACCATTCACATACTTCCAGGTTTTGTGTCATCCAAAAATTTTGAAAGTGTGCCCCATACACCCAAGTCAAAGTCATTAATATTGAACAAGAAAAACAATTGTCCCACCGCCAAACTCTGGGGAACCCCACACTATACCTTACTCTAGTCCGAAAAACAACCATTTGCCACTGCTCAATCTTTGCTGTCACTTAGCCAACTTCATATTCATGCCACTATTGGCCCTTTTATTCCACGGACTATAGCTTTGCTGACAAGCCTGTTTTGTGGCACAGCTTGCTATCAATCAGGCTTAGAGTCTTTGTAAACATTGTGGAGAGGACCAATGGGGGTACTTGCGATGCATTCAAGAGTGAAGAGAAAGGTAAATAAACACAGCTGACTGGAGGCTGAGAGGAAAACCATTGAATTGTCGATGGAAGCTGATTTCAAAGCTCTGCATTGTGAAATTGACAGAGATTAGATTAAAGGTTTTCAAGGGACTAGAGAGGGTTTCAAAGGTTTCAGCTTTCTAGGAAGGTTCAAGTTGAAGCTATGTGAATGCATTGGGGCTGAGTGCACAGCTGGGAGAAGGAAACCATCCAAAGTGAAATTGACATCTCCTCTCTGTCAAAGAACTTCAAAGGGGTCTATTCACACCTGCAGTTTCTGACCAAGGGAAAAGGAAATCTCTGTTGCAGAATGGAGTGCTGCAATGATTTAGCACTTGTCAACCCCTACCCACAGCCCGAGCCCACCCAACCACCAGGACCCTTGGAGATCCTTTCTCTGCAGTCTGGCAATGGCAGAGGGCACATGGGCACTGGACTTAATCTTTGAACCCCCTCGGGGCCCGGTGAGCCAGTCTGGGAGCAGTGTCATGGT
Organism: Mustelus asterias; assembly: GCF_964213995.1. NCBI lineage: Eukaryota > Metazoa > Chordata > Chondrichthyes > Carcharhiniformes > Triakidae > Mustelus > Mustelus asterias. The sequence continues at coordinate 76,635,053 of NC_135809.1, forward strand.
GCTGGGGACAGTGCATCATTGGCACAGTCAAGATGTGTGGCCTGAAGGGGGGCCTGAGTGGATGTGTGAGGGGGAGGGGGGGATGTTGGAGTCTGTGGGAGGAAAGGGGGCTGTGGGGGGGCCTGAGTGGGGGTTTGAGTTGAGTCACTCTCATGCTTGCATGGTGTGGGGTGGGGTTGACCTGTTATTTGAGTGGTGTGTGGGAAGAGATATCCCTCCTTGCTGAGGGGTCGATGGTGCTCCACTGGTCAGCAGGATGGGGGGGGGGCGCGGAGGGGGGGGGGGGGGGCGATGGGGGGGGGGGCGGGATGGGGGGGGGAGAGGGGGGGTGGGGGGGGTGGAGGGGTGGTGGGGGGCCACCATTTCTGATTTTGAGGTGAGAGGGACCTGTTTGCGAATGTGGAGATCGGGGCATCCTTTAAAAATGATGCCCTGATCCCTGAACAGCCAGACTGCCTGGCGTGAATTACAGGATACATAAATTTGCATCCATCCAATGGATGAATCCCACCTGACAGACACTCCCAGCACTCGCACGAACCCCTCCTGTTTACACACCAGCAGGAGCATTTAGCCTGAAAACGGGAGCATTGAACCCTCTGTGCTTTACCCTTGAGTTGGTATTCTATGGAAAACACCAAACATTGTAAATGTTGCTCTATTGTTTCTGAATTCAAACAAATTGATCCTGACCTGACCCCTCTCGGATATCATCTTTCTCCAGCTGGTTATTTTATCTCTATTCAATACAGTCTCCCTCCTTCTTTCTTTTGTTCCCTGTTATTCCAGAATGTCTTGTATCCAGGAATATTTAATACTTAGTCCTTCCCTTTTTTGAACCAGAATTTAATTATCGCCCCAACATTGGATTCCCTCATTAGCAGCTCACTGACTTTATTTACCATGCTCTGGGCATTCAAGTACATACATTGTAACCCAAAATTAGATCTTATTGCCTTCCCTCTTATTCAGTCAAGAGAGGACCCATAGAAGACACTGAAGTCACTCACAGTTTGTACATACCCAAATAATAAGGAGACCACCACAACATTCTGACCCAGGAAATATGGTGGAACAGATTGCAAGAGTGTGTGCTGTTGGAGGTTTATGATAGACAATGGGTGTCTCTGCAAATAAAAGTTAGTAAATGAATAAAGACCTGGGTTGCAGTATGCTATCCTTCACCACCTGTCGATTTGAGTTTTGATATCTTGGGCAGGATTTTATGGCCTTGCTCGTCTGGAAACTGCAAAATCCCGACGGAGGTGAACAGACCGTCCCATGCTCCGTCCCTTGCCCGCTCCGATTCCCGTGGCAGGTGGGGCGGTAAAATTCCAGTCCTTGTGTCAGGCCTTCTCATATTAATTTGCATGGGAATGTTTTTTCTGATATGATTCTTTTTGGAAGTGACCTTTGATGTGAGATGTTCAATGCTCCCCAAAAATGATATGAAAGTGGCATAAATCAACAATGTCCTCATGCATTGCAGTTTATCTCCTGAGGCCACAGCAGATGAACATTTACACTGGATTTTGTCATGATGAATGTATTCGGAGGTGGCAAGTTTTTCCTTTGCAATACTGATGCCACTGAACCTCTTCATTTTCTGCTCCAAAGTAGATTGCATTCGAGCACTGATTTCTATCCCAATTTAATGAGCTTGTGACCTTTAACCCCCTTCCCTCAATGGTCCTTCTCTGGGATCCCAGCGAGTGCAACCCTGGGTATGCTGGAATTGCGAATTGGGGCTCAGAATTATGGAAACTTCATCAATGCTGGAAGGCTGAATAAAACAGGGGAAGAGACCGAGAGTTGGGAATGGTCATTGCCTGGCACTTGTGTGGCTCAAATGTTACTTGTCACTTGTCAGCCCAAGTCTGGATATTGTTCAAGTCTTGCTGCATTTTGACATGGGCTGCTTCAGTATCTGAGGAGTCACAAATGGTGCATTGTGCAGTCATCGGCGAACATCCCCACTTCTGACCTTATGGAGGAGGGAAGGCCATTGATGAAGCAGCTGAAGATGGTTGGGCCCAAGACACCATCCTGAGGAACTCTTGCAGTGATGACGTAGTGTGAATTAAATTGGCTGAAGACTGGAATCTGTGATGCTGGGGACCTCTGGAGGAGGTTGAGATGGACCATCCAGGCGGCTCTTCGGGTTTAAGATGAATGAAAGTGTTTCAGTCTTATCTTTTGCACTGATGCCCTGGGCTCCTCCACCACTGAGCATGGAGATATTTGTGGAGCCTCCTCCTACAGTGAGTTGTTTAATTGTCCACCACTATTCATGGCCAGATGTGGCAGGACTACAGATCTTAGGCTTCAGCCAGTTGTTGTTCCTGGCATGCCCACCTGCACTCTTCATTGAACCAGGATTGATCCCCTGGCTTGGTGGTAGTGGTAGAGTAAGGGATATGCCAGGCCATGAGGTTACAGATTGTAGTTGAGTGCAATTCTGCTGCTGCTGACGGTCCACAGCATCTCAGGGATGCCCAGTTTTGAGCTGCTAGATCTGTTCAAAGTCTATCCCATTTAGCATGGTGGTACTGTCACACAATGCAATAGGTGCTCCTCAGTATCAAGACAGGACTTCATCTCCACAAGGACTGTGCAGTGGTCACTCCTACCAATACTTATATAAATTATTAATTTCTAGGATGTGGGCATCACTGGCTAGGCCAGCATTTATTGCCCATCCCTAATTGTGCTTGAGGAGGTGATAGTGAGCTGCTTTCTTGAACCGCTGCAGTCCATGTGGTGTAGGTACACTCACAGTGCTGTTAGGAAGGGATTTCCAGGATTTTGACCCAGTGGCAGTGAAGGAACAGTGATATATTTCCAAGTCAGGATGGTGGATGGCTTGCGGGGGAACTTGAGGATGGTGGTGTTCCCATTTGTCTGCTATCATTGTGCTTCGAGATGTTCGAGGTCGTGGGTTTGGAAGGTTCAGCCTAACATTGTCATGGGCAGGTGCATTTGTGACAGATGGTTTGGTAAGGATGAAGTCAAGTAGCTTTTTCCCTCTTGTTGCTTCCCTTACTACCTGCTGAAGACCCAGTCTTTAGGACTTGGCCCACTTGGTCAGTAGTGGCACCACCGCGCCATGCTTGGTGTTGGGCATTGAAGTCCCCATCCAGAGTATATTCTGTGCCCTTGCCACCCTCAGTACTTCCTCCCAAAGGTGTTCAATATGGAGAAATACAGATTCATCAGCTGAGGAGGGGACAGTACATGGTGATCAGCTGGAAATTTCCTTGCCCATGTTTGACTTGGTGCCATGAAACTTCATGGGATCTAAAGTTGAAATTGAGGCCTCTCAGGGGAACTTGCTGTTGACTGTATACCGCTGTGCCTGGGCTGTTCTGCTGGTGAGGCAGGACATGATGTGGAGATGCTGGCGTTGGACTGGGGTAAACACAGTAAGAAGTTTAATAACACCAGGTTAAAGTCCAACAGGTTTATTTGGTAGCAAATGCCACGAGCTTTCGGAGCGCTGCCCCTTCGTCAGGTGGAGTGGAGAAATGCTGTAAAGGGCATTTCTCCACTCCATCTGATGAAGGGGCAGCGCTCCGAAAGCTAATGGCATTAGCTACCAAATAAACCTGTTGGACATTAACCTGGTGTTATTAAACTTCTTACTGAGGCAGGATATGCTCAGGGATGATGATGGTGATTCTGGGGCATCAGGCTATTTCTTGACTAATCTGTGAGACAGCTCTCTCAATTTCTGCACAAGCCCTCAGATGTTAATAAGGAGGCCTTTGCAGAGTCAACAGGGCTGAGTTTGCTATTGTCGTTTCTGGTGCCTAGTTTGGTGCAGGGTGGTTCGTCCAATTTCATTCCTTTTGGATTTTGTATTTGATATAATCAGAAGCCCGACCATTTCAGAGAACAGTTGAGAGTCAAACACATTACTGTGGGTCTGGAGTCTCATGTAGACCAGACTAATTTGTTGAGCGTATTCAGGAGGAATTTCTCATTCAGTATGTGGATGGCCCGACTCGAGAGGGGGCAAAACTTGACCTCCTCTTGGGAAATAAGGAAGGGCAGGTGACAGAAGTGTTAGTGAGGGATCACTTTGGGACCAGTGACCATAATTCGATTAGTTTTAAGATAGCTATGGAGAATGATAGCTCTGTCCCAAAAGTTAATATTCTAACTTGGGACAAGGCTAATTTTAATGGTATCAGGCAGGAACTTCCAAAAGTTAATTGGGGGATTCTGTGGGAAGGAAAAGGGATGTCTGGTAAGTGGAATGCTTTCAAAAGTGTGTTAACCGGGGTTCAGTGTAAACACATTCCTCTTAGAATGAAGGGCAAGGCTGGCAGAAGTAGGGAACCCTGGATGACTTGGGATATTGAGGCCCTGGTCAAGAAGAAGAAAGAGGCACATGACATGCATAGGCAGCTGGGATCAAGTGAATCTCTTGAAGAGTATAGGGGGTGTAGGAGTAGAGTTAAGAGAGAAATCAGGAGGGCAAAAAGGGGACAGGAAATTGTTTTGGCAGATAAGGCAAAGGAGAATCCAAAGAGTTTCTACAAATACATAAAGGGCAAAAGAGTAACAAGGGAGAGAGTAGGGACTCTTAAGGATCAACAAGGTAATCTATGTGCGGATCCACAAGAGATGGGTGAGATCCTAAATGAATATTTCTCTTCAGTATTTACTGTTGAGAAAAGCATGGATGTTAGGGAACTTGGGGAATTAAATATTGATGTCTTGAGGAGTGTACATATTACAGAGAAGGAGGTGCTGGAAGTCTTAAAGCGCATCAAGGTAGATAAATCTGTGGGACCTGATGAGGTATATCCCAGGACGTTGTGAGAGGCTAGGGAGGAAATTGTGGGTCCCCTCGCCGAGATATGTGAATTATCGATAGTCACGGGGAGGTGCCTGAAGATTGGAGAGTGGCAAATGTTGTGCCTTTGTTTAAAAAGGGCTGCAGGGAAAAGCCTGGGAACTACAGGCCAGTTAGCCTCACGTCTGTGGTGGGTAAATTGTTGGAAGGTATTTTGAGAGGCAGGATCTACAGGCATTTAAAGACGCAAGGACTGATTAGAGACAGTCAGCATGGCATTGTGTGTGGAAAATCATGTCTCACAAATTTGATTGAGTTTTTTGAAGGGGTAACCAAGAAGGTAGATGAGGGCAGTGCAGTTGATGTTGTCTTACATGGACTTTAGCAAAGCCTTTGACAAGGTACCACATAGTAGGTTATTGCAAAAAGTTAAATCTCACGGGATCCAGGGTGAGGTATCTAAATTGGCTTGATGACAGAAGCCAGAGAGTGGTTGTAGAGAGTTGTCTTTCAAACTGGAGGCCTGTGACCAGCGGTGTGCCTCAGGGATCAGAACTGGACCCACTGTTATTTGTCATTTATATTAATGATTTGGATGAGAATATAGGGGGCATGGTTAGTAAGTTTGCAGATGACACCAAGATTGGTGGCATGGTGGACAGTGAGGAAGGTTATCTCCAATTGCAGCGGGATCTTGATCAATTGGGCCAGTGGGCTGACGAACGGCAGATGGAGTTTAATTTAGACAAATGCAAGGTAATGCATTTTGGTTGATTGAACCAGGGCAGGACTTACTCAGTTAATGGTAGGGCGTTGGGGAGAGTTACAGAACAAAGAGATCTAGGGGTACATGTTCATAGCTCCTTGAAAGTGGAGTCACAGGTGGACAGAGTGGCGAAGAAGGCATTTGGCATGCTTGGTTTCATCGGTCAGAACATTGAATACAGGAGTTGGAACGTCTTGTTGAAGTTGTACAAGACATTGGTAAGGCCACACTTGGAATACTGTGTGCAATTCTGGTCACCCTATTATAGAAAGGATATTATTAAACTAGGAAGAGTGCAGAAAAGATTTACTAGGATGCTACCAGGACTTAATGCATTGAGTTATAAGGAGAGGCTGAATAGACTGGGACTTTTTTCTCTGGAGCGTAGGAGACTGAGGGGTGACCTTATAGAGGTCTATAAAATAATGAGAGGCATAGACAAGGTAGATAGTCAATATCTTTTCCCAAAGGTAGGGGAGTCTAAAACTAGAGGGCATAAGTTTAAGGTGAGAGGGGAGAGATACAAAAGTGTCCAGAGGGGCAATTTTTTCACACAGAGGGTGGTGAGTGTCTGGAACAAGCTGCCAGAGGTAGTAGTAGAGGCGGGTACAATTTGATTTTTTAAAAAGCATTTAGATAGTTACATGGGTACGATGGGTACAGAGGGATATGGGCCAAATGCGGGCAATTGGGATTAGCTTAGGGGTTTCAAAAAAAAAGGGCGGCATGGACAAGGTGGGCCGAAGGGCCTGTTTCCATGACTCTATGACTATGACTCTATGACTAGGTAAGGATGGCAGATTTCCTTCCCTAAATACCACAGTAATCCAAATGGGGTTTTTATAACAATCGATAATGGTTTTGTGGTTACCATTAGGCTAGCTTTTTAATTTCATATTAATTAATTGCGTTTCTACTAGTTGCCATGGTGGGGTTTGAATCTGTGTCCCTCAAAGTATTAGCATGGATCTCTAGAAGAGAAGTCCAGTGATGTTACACTAAACCACTTCATCATCTTCCTTCTCACCACCCACCCTCAGTCCATGGGGAATCAGGTTCCCTTCTGAACAATGCCTACTTGCCTGGCACACATAGGGGGAGATTCTCCCATCGTGACCCACAAAGTTCCTGGCGGATCGGGTCGGGAGATGCACGTGTTGGCCATTTTGCCGGATTCACGCATGCATTCCTGATGCATGCGCGTCTCCCAGAACTGGAGAACAGTCGCAGTCGGGACCGTGCTGGAAACTGGTGGGCAAAGAGGTAAGTGATTTAAATCTTTTCTTAATGTGTTTTAAATCTATTTTATAAGTGATTATCGGGCCTGGCACGGATTTAGAGTAGCTCCCCACATTCGGGGAATGAGCAGGAGATCCTGCTGGAGTGAAGGGGGGGCAATTGGAGCCCTCCAGGAGGTCAGGCCACAGGGGGTTGTTCCCCCTGGGCATGGGCACCATGGCAATGCCAGCCTGTGCCCCCGACACTGCCCAAGGGGCAAAGTGTCCATACCCAGGGCTCCCATCGGGCATCGGGCAATGCCAAGGGGACAGAGCCTATTGTGGGCACAGTCTAGGGGGCGATTGGTGGGGGTGGGGGTGTCCCACTGCTACTCTACATGGGAATCGGTCTGGGCTGGAGGGAGCAATCGGGGCAGGCTGAGGGGGATGGTGGTCTCCCGGGGTGGGGGGGGGTCTGCCTCGGGGGGGGGCAGGGGGCAGGGGTCACCGGGGAGGCGGGTGTCTGTCAGGGTGTGGGGAGTGGGGGGATCGCCACTGCTGGGTGCAGGGGGCTGGACATCGGGGCATTCCGGGACGGGGTGGGGGGCAGGAAGTGGGTGGCGGTGGTGGGGGGGGGGGGGGTTGGACCTGGCCCGGGAATTGTTATGGGGGCCGCAATCAAGTTGTGGTGGTGACGGGAGGGGCAGCACTGCGGGGGTCTGGCCAGCAATCAAGCTGGCCAGCAAATGGGGAGACTGACAGATTGAGACCACTGCACATGCGCAGAACTCCAGAACTGTCAAACTCCGCCGCGAATAGGCCCCGCCCCCTGGGTTTTTAATAAAATTCACGATTGTGACCTCTGCATTGCACAGAATGGGGAGATTCAGGTCTGAACTTGTACTGAAAAAACAGTCGCGATCTAGACCAGTTTTCTCGCCAATTCACCACTTTTGGGAGAATCGCCCCCTATCGTGTGAATACTTGCAAGGCAGAAAGGAAAAGGACCAAGTGTGGACATGTTCTGCCACTCCCACAGTATCCACATTGGGTTAGATTATTCAGCTTTGGATAGGAATCAAATTGACTTCAGGGCACCTGACATTGGTGCCAGATTATGTACAGTTAGTAATTCAAATTCAATTCAAGTTTTTCCCCAATATAAGCAAGTTTATTTTCTTAATAACAGTTGCGTCAGAAATTGTGACAGACAAAAGTAGCCAGTGAGACTCAAACCCATCTAAAGACTGAATAGAAGAGTAAAAGCCGTCAGATTAAAGCAATTGTATCTTCAAGGAGGAAGCCAGATTTAAACTGTTCACTTATTTTTATTGATTACTTTGTTCTGTCTCCACTCCAGCCCTTGACCTTCACTTTATGTTATAGTTGAGCATTGATGTTTAAATGGGTTTTAACTGGGATTGTGCAAAGCAGCGACTTTATACTTGAGAAAGTACCTGAGAATACAAACACCCTGAGAGGCAGAAGTTGGAAAACCTTTTTAAAGAAACAAACTAATGGTTTTACAATCATGTTTGCGTTGCCATGTCATAGGTGATTCACGAGAATAGTGAAGTTCGCCAGTACTCATCTCTCAACAGCACAGTATGACACACCCTGGAGCTCAGAACTAATCCCTCTGGAGCCCAGTACAGCCCCTCTTGGAGCCCAGTATTAGACTCTCTGGAATGCAGTATTAGTCCCTCTGGAGCCCAGTATTAGTCTCTCTGAAGCCCATATTAGTCCCTCTGGAGCCCTGCATTAGTCTCTCTGGAGCCCAGTTTTAGTCCCTCTGGAGCTCAGTATTAATCTCTCTGGAGCCCAGTATTAGTCCCTCTGGAACCCAGTATTAGTCCCTCTGGAACCCAGTATTAATAACATAGAACATAGAACAGTACAGCACAGAACAGGCCCTTCGGCCCACGATGTTGTGCCGAGCTTTATCTGAAACCAAGATCAAGCTATCCCACTCCCTATCATCCTGGTGTGCTCCATGTGCCTATCCAATAACCGTTTAAATGTTCCTAAAGTGTCTGACTCCACTATCACTGCAGGCAGTCCATTCCACACCCCAACCACTCTCTCTGTAAAGAACCTACCTCTGATATCCTTCCTATATCTCCCACCACGAACCCTATAGTTATGCCCCCTTGTAATAGCTCCATCCACCCGAGGAAATAGTCTTTGAACATTCACTCTATCTATCCCCTTCATCATTTTATAAACCTCTATTAAGTCTCCCCTCAGCCTCCTCCGCTCCAGAGAGAACAGCCCTAGCTCCCTCAACCTTTCCTCATAAGACCTACCCTCCAAACCAGGCAGCATCCTGGTAAATCTCCTCTGCACTCTTTCCAGTGCTTCCACATCCTTCTTATAGTGAGGTGACCAGAACTGCACACAATATTCCAAATGTGGTCTCACCAAGGTCCTGTACAGTTGCAGCATAACCCCACGGCTCTTAAACTCCAACCCCCTGTTAATAAAAGCTAACACACTATAGGCCTTCTTCACAGCTCTATCCACTTGAGTGGCAACCTTTAGAGATCCGTGGATATGGACCCCAAGATCTCTCTGTTCCTCCACAGTCTTCAGAACCCTACCTTTGACCCTGTAATCCACATTTAAATTAGTCCTACCAAAATGAATCACCTCACATTTATCAGGGTTAAACTCCATTTGCCATTTTTCAGCCCAGCTTTGCATCCTATCTATGTCTCTTTGCAGCCTACAACAGCCCTCCACCTCATCCACTACTCCACCAATTTTGGTGTCATCAGCAAATTTACTGATCCACCCTTCAGCCCCCTCCTCTAAGTCATTAATAAAAATCACAAAGAGCAGAGGACCAAGCATTGATCCCTGTGGCACTCCGCTAGCAACCTGCCTCCAATCCGAAAATTTTCCGTCCACCACCACCCTCTGTCTTCGATCAGACAGCCAGTTACCTATCCAATCGGCCAACTTTCCCTCTATCCCACACCTCCTCACTTTCCTCATAAGTCGACCATGGGGGACCTTATCAAACGCCTTACTAAAATCCATGTATATGACATCAACTGCCCTACCTTCATCAACACACTTAGTTACCGCCTCAAAAAATACAATCAAATTTGTGAGGCACAACTTGCCCTTCACGAATCTGTGCTGACTATCCCGGATTAATCCGCATCTTTCTAAATGGTCGTAAATCCCATCCCTAAGGACCTTTTCCATCAATTTACCAACCACCGAAGTAAGACTAACCGGTCTATAATTACCAGGGTCATTTCTATTCCCTTTCTTAAACAGAGGAACAACATTCGCCATTCTCCAGTCCTCTGGCACCATCCCCATGGACAGTGAGGACCCAAAGATCAAAGCCAAAGGCTCTGCAATCTCATCCCTTGCCTCCCAAAGAATCCTAGGATATATTTCATCAGGCCCCAGGGGACTTATCGACCTTCAGTTTATTCAAAACTGCCAGGACATCCTCCCTCCGAACATCTATTTCCTCCAGCCTATTAGCCTGTAACACCTTCTCTTTCTCAAAAACATGGCCCCTCTCCTTGGTGAACACTGAAGAAAAGTATTCATTCATCACCTCGCCTATCTCTACTGACTCCATACACAAGTTCCCACTACTGTCCTTGACCGGCCCTAACCTCACCCTGGTCATTCTTTTATTCCTCACTTAAGAGTAAAAAGCCTTGGGGTTTTCCTTGATCCGACCCGCCAAGGACTTCTCATGTCCCCTCCTATTAGTCTCTCTTGACACCAGTAATAGCCACTTTAATGTCCAGATTTGCCTCTCTATTTTACATATTAGTAACTCGGGAGTCCGGCACCATACCCTGTTGTATTATGTGTGTTACTGCCTCTTGTCCTGAGCATAGCCATCAGGAACCACAAGAGGATAAGCCTCACATTAGAGTCACCCCAAGGACTTGTGGAAAATATTGAAATATTAATTTTTTTGTCTGCTGAATATCAACTGTCAGCCTGCATAAGTGGACCTGGTTTATTGAGAAGCTTTTAATTGGCTTTGCTTCAGTAGAACAAATGCTGAGGCTGAACTGATGGGAAATGAACAGAGACAGAAGCTGTCAGATTGTGTGCGATGTGATTCAGAGCTGTCTGCATTTGTGGTCCTTTCTGTTTCAGAATTTTATTTTTTCCTTTCATAGATTTTCAGTTTGGTCTACATTGTATCATTAATGGTTTAACATTTTTGTCACAGATTTTGCCTGAAATCTTGCCATTTGACTTAGATTAGGGCATGGTACATTCATTACCTGCCTCAGTACTGAAGCAGTCCTTGTCAGAGTTACAAATGAAATTCCATATGACTGACCTCGGTAAATGATCCCAGTTTATCCTTCTCAACCAATCTGCAGACATTGACATGACTGACACACCTTCCTCCTCCAAATCATGTTAGCTGTCGTTGGGCTGGCACTCACTCAGTGCCGTTCTTGTCTGTCTAATTGCAACCAGATAATCATTTGCAATGGCTTTTCTTCCCACTCCTGTACTGTGCCCTCTGATATTCTCAAAGGATCGATTCTTGGTCTCCTCCTACTTGTCAGCTATATCTGCTCCTTGGCATCTTCATCAAAAACACTTGTAAGCTGAGAAAACCCAGCTCCATCTCAGCATCACCTCGAGAGGTGCCTCCACTGTCTATGGTAGATCACACTATTTCTCTGATGTCCAGTACTGGATAAGCAAAAATTCCCTTCAGCTAAATGTTGGGAAGACCAAAGATATTGCCTTAGCTTCCTGCGACAAACTTTTTTCTTTTATCACCAATTTCTTTGTCCTGGTCACTTTCTGACACTGAAGCAGACGATTCACAATCTTTGTGTTGGATTTGATCCTTGGATGAACGTTTCTGTTCCAATATTAATATGTGTTTTGACCTCCTTAACAGCGTCTGGCTCTCCCTTGCCTCAACTTAACTGCTGCTGAAACCTTCGTCTGTGCCTTTCTTACCTCGAGATGACTTTTTCAACATGCTCCCGGTTAATCTCTCATTTTGAGTTTGTTGTAAACTTGGCCTCATTGAAATGTTTTGTGTCTATGCCCCTGATTCACCAAGTCCTGATCACTCATCATCAATGCCTGGATTTTAAAATTCTCTTGCTAGTTTTTAAATCTCTCCAGGGCCAGCCTCTGTCTTCTCTTCCAGCCCCACAACTCTCCAAGATTCGTTCCGACAACCCTGGTCTCTTGCACATTCTAGATTTTAATCACTCCAAACCTGGCATTTATGATTTCAGCGGCCTATATCCATACTTTGAAATACTCTGTCCAAACCTCTCCATCTTTCGACTTTACTCTCCTCCTATTGTCCTACTGTCTCCTTAAGTTTGATAATGTGAAGTGTTTTGGGGTGTTGCGCACAAATTATTTTCAGAACAATGTGTCACAGCATAATGTTTGAAGGATATGAAGAAAAATTGAAAGCGAGGAAATGTGGGAGGCGATGGAACTGAGGTACCAATGGAGTCTGACAGCAAATATTTGCTCGCACATAATCCCTGACCCTGGAGAGCTTGAGCATGGTTAGGCAAGAGATGGGACTGGGAGGAACTGGCACCTCAGGCCTGCTATCAAGTTTCTGCTGGTTGCTTGCTGGAATGTTTGATACCACTGAATGGCTATTTGTTCCGCAAATATGACACAAGCTGATGAGATGCTGAAAGGCAAGCGTTTATATTGATATAATCCTTTATGGGCATTAATAATCACATAGCCTCTGAAGGCATCGACGAACTCCAACTGTTGATAGGCAAGGCTCATATCTAATTCTGTTTATGACTGTCCTCCAGCCAGTCTTGCGTATAAATCCTCTACCTTTAGGAAAGAGGATTTGCCCAGCTTTGCAGCCTAGTTTACTCTTAATTTATAGCCTCCACAGGTACAGACTGTTTTATCTGGTTTTACCACAGCCAGTATGGGTGCTGCCCATTCTGCAAACTGGCCCAGCTGTATGATAGCAAGTTCTTCGAGCCTTTTCACTGGGTTCAACTTCCTCCAACAAAGTATAGGGCACAGATCTAGCTCTGAAGAATTTCAGGGAGGCTTCTGGGTCAACATGAATTTCTGCCTTCAAGACTTTAACTTCTCCAAGTTTATCTTGAAAAATATCCTGCTATTGTTTTGGATTACTTCCTGCAGGCCTTCTTCCCTAATTCTGAAAATTTCCAACCAGTTGAGCCAGTTGCGACCCATTAGACTCGGTCCTTTCCCAGACACCACGATCAGTGGAAGTTGGGCAGATTGTTGCCGATAGCTCACAGGAGTTTTGGTTGCACCCACAATCTTAATAATCTCCCCATGTAGGTTGCCAGTTGAGGCGTTCTTTAATTTCAGAGGATGGACCCCTTCTTGCAGATATCTGTAGATCTGCTCCCCTACTACTGTAGCAGAAGCTCCTGTGTCGACTTTCATTCTCAATGGTCTACCACTGACTATTAGCACCACTGTGATGAGGGCTACCTTGCCTGCTTTGACATTACTTAATGACAGGGCGTTCTGCTCACCTGCAGGAAAACCTCCATATTATGTACTGGTGCTGAGCTTTTCACTCTACTGCTACTAGGCAGGCTCTGCTTACTCTTGCATCTGCCTCAAATGGCCCTTCCTGCAGCACATGAAACACTCTTGAATCTGCAAATCTCTGGGGAGTAATTTCCCCCACACCTGTGACACTCGACAATAATCCTAGACTGTTGATTCATTCTTCGGAATCTGAATCTTCTAACTTTACCAGTTTCTGTATTTGTTTATTGATGTAGGTAACTTGGCTCCACCAATTAAGAACAAGCCAAAAATGTTTATTAACAAAAACAACTATTTACAGGGTGAGGTCGATTCAATGCTTCCAGACATGATTCTAGGATCTAACTATTGGGCCAAGCCTAGACAAGTTGAAGTGAAGCCCCAACTTGGTTGCTGACTGGCCAGCCCAGGTCATGTGACTCTTTTAGCAGGCCACCCCTTAAAGGAGCCAGCACCACAGTTACTTGTCTACAAGAAGGCTCCGATGAGTACCTGAGTCATTGCCGCTGGATCTTCAGCATGTCAACAAGCTCTGCGCAATGCCCTCTACCAATTTCATGTCAGACTCCTCCATGCTCTTTGGCAGTGACAGGAGGCTGCCTGGCAGTATCTCAGTGTATATGACGATCAATGCTTTCCTGTGTGCAGCCCCGTGAAGCTCCTCATCTCCTGCAACAGAAATCATCTGTGACTTTGCCCTTCAGGAAGCTGGCAAACAAATTTTATTTTCCATTTCTGATGAGAGGTCAGTGTTTGGGAAATGTGGAGTGAGGGTAAGAAACGGAACTGTCTTTATCTGATATTACAGTTTGTTCCCTCTGAGTGCCACCTCGGGAATCACTCAGATTGAGCAATGGGAAGAGTAAGTGCATTTTATGAGGTTGTTATTTGCACTTAGGTTTCTTTTATACTTTACTTGTCTTTTATCTATCGTAAGATTTTGATATTTCTCACCACACGCAGAAATCTGGTAATTCAATAGAATCAAGATATCAACTTCACACCAAGGAACATCAGCCTGCTGTACTTACAGGAAAAACTGCAATCAATATCTTATTCAGGTTGCTGGGCAACTAAGAATGCACAAAAACAGCTGTACAAAAATGCTCATTGTACAATTTGCTGCTCAGTGTGCACAGCCGACTCCCCATAGAAATGGAATGAAAATGGGAGAAAGAGAATGATTCCTGGTACCTCAAAGCACTTAGGTGTACAAGAGCACCAACAGATAACGAGAAGTACATTAGCTGATGTGTTACACAATGTAGGAAGAGTGTTTGCTATCTGCTGTGAGCAAGGGTTAGGCAGAGGGAACAATTAAAGGTGGGATAGTGTTGCTAGTCTGAGCAATGTAGTTGTAGGGAACCATTGATCAGTGACTGGGGACTTGATTTCTACAGAGTGGTTAATTCTTGAGGCTATTAAAAATGGTAGGCGGGACCTAGATGTTGAAGTCCATCCCACATTTCTGCCAGGTCTGATTTTTGCTGGGGAGGGGCTGAGGCCTCATTGATACAGGCAGAAAACCTGAATATAATAGGGCCATTTGAAATTAGAGCTGAGTTCAAGCAAGACACTTTCAAACAAGGACCTTCACCCACATTGTGGGAGTCATGATATTAAGGAGGGTGTATAAACACTTGTGAAGCGCAGGTAAGTGCCATTAAATTTTCATGATTTGAAGTTATTTAAATCCCTAGCCTTTTAAAATAAAAAAAACCAAGCTGCAAATGTCAGATAGAATTAAAACAGCAGTTTCCTTCTGCTAGACTGCATTGATTGACAGGCCATCTGGTGTAGCTTTGAAAATAATTATTAGCCTTCTGTTTCTGCTGGTTGTTTCAACAAACTTCAATGTCGACATTTCCCAGGGGCTATTGTTGCAACTAAGTTCATTAAGAATGCTTGCTAAATTTCAAAAGCTCCAAAACCATATATAGCAGCCGAGGGTCTGAGTTTACATTTTGATTGACAGTTTTATGAGTCTATTAAAGAATTAGCTGTCTTTGGTGTGTAATAAATAGAAGCTGGCTTTTATAACAGATTGACCACTTGAGGGTATTTAAAATTTGTGAATGAGTTTTATGACTCCAACTGTCTCTGGAGGCAATGGGTGTGCTTGCTTATGACATCACCACCCCCTCCAATAAAAATCACATAAAGAAAGAATTTCCAGCCCAAACGTCCAACCTAAATGGTGAAATTCTGGCCATAGGTCAACACACACACACATACACACACACACACGCACACACACACGCACACACACACACGCAGCCATACACATACACACATGCGCACATGCATTGATACACACACTCACACAAACACATCACTTGCACACACACACATCGCACACACACATTACCTCTCCCAAAGGATTCAGCGGACTTAGTTCGAAGATTACCTTCCCTCTCTAAACAGGGTACCTGGCTATTCAAGCAAGTCCACCAAGTTCAGGACTCCCCTTACCTGGTCTGTGCTGTTCACTCGAGGATTCACACAGCGAGGGTTCAGAAATTGGAAATCAGTGGAGCCAGCTAGTTATTTAAGTGGCCAGCTGTATCTGTGATTCGGGCATGTATCAACCCAGCCCAACTCCTGTCCCACCTCCCTCCGTGAAAATGAGAAATTATGTGTTCAAGGGCAGGATTTGAAAATGTGCCCATTTCCAGCACAATTTGCCATGATGAAGAACCTCTCTGTCAAAAGCTGGGCCAGAGTTTGGGCCTGTGTTTTGGGCAATACATAAATAATAGCAAGTGTCAATCCCAGTGTTTTGCTTCAGGTCCAATTCCATAGATAGATTTCAGAGCTGCCAAACCTTAGAAGATTAAGGGAGATTACATGGAAAACCATTCGAATCGTAAGTAGGGTGGAGGAGTATTTACAATGCATTGAGTCTTGGAGCATCTAAAGTGGCTTCATAACCTCTCTGTTTGAACCCAAGGCATTGGGTATGTCTCAGTTACTGCATGTGAATTCTGAACATCACCATGTACAGTTGTTTTAGACTTTAAATTTAGTTTAAATTCATTTTATTGGCAGAGTTAGAAATGATAAAATCCTAAATGTAGGAGTGTGGAGCACTTGAAGCAACAGTTCTCTCTGGAATGAATGTGTAAATGAATTCTCCATACCAATGATGTGGATTGGATAGGCTTAGACTCAAATTGGGGTGAAACTCAATCAATTTAAACTGATTTGTCAGGGGAGTGGGAAAAGGAGTTGTAGTCCAGAAGTCAGTGAGGGTGGTGAGTTATTGGGGAAGGTATCAGGGTCAAGGCTGGGTACCGGTAGACGGGAAGGTGGGTTGAAGTGTGTCTACTTCAATGCAAGGAGCATCCGGAACAAGGTAGATGAACTTGGGGCGTGGATTGGTACTTGGGACTACGATGTTGTGGCCATTACGGAGACGTGGGTAGAACAAGGACAGGAATGGTTGTTGGACGTTCCGGGGTATAGATGTTTCACTAAGTGTAGGGAAGCTGGTAAAAGAGGTCGAGGAGTGGCATTGTTAATCAAGGATAGTTTAACGGCTGCGGAAAGGCACTTCGAGGGGGATCTGCACACTGAGGTAATATGGGCTGAGGTTAGAAATAGGAAAGGAGCGGTCACGTTGTTAGGAGTTTACTATAGGCCCCCAAATAATAATAGAGATGTGGAGGAAGAAATTGCTAAGCAGATTATGGATATGTGTAGGGGTCACAGGGTAGTTGTCATGGGGGACTTTAACTTTCCAAATATTGATTGGAACCTTTGTAGGTCAAATAGTTCGGATGGGGCAGTTTTTGTGCAGTGTGTGCAGGAGGGTTTCCTGACACAATATGTGGATAGGCCGACAAGAGGTGAGGCCACATTGGATTTGGTACTGGGAAATGAACCGGGCCAAGTGTTAGATTTGGTTGCAGGAGAGCACTTTGGAGATAGTGACCACAATTTGGTGTCTTTTGCTATTGCAATGGAGAGGGATAGGGCCGTACGGCAGGGCAAGGTTTACAATTGGGGGAGAGGTAATTATGATGCGATTAGGCAAGAATTAGGGGGCATAAGTTGGGAACAGAAACTGTCAGAGAAAGGAACTAATGAAAAGTGGAACTTTTTCAAGGAACAAATACTGGATGTCCTTGATAGGTATGTCCCTGTCAGGCAGTGAGGAAATGGCTGAGTGAGGGAACCATGATTCACGAAAGAGGTGGAATGTCTTGTGAAAAGGAAGAGGGAAGCTTATGTAGGGATGAGGAAACAAGGTTCAGATGGCTCATTTGAGGGTTACAAGTTAGCAAGGAATGAGCTGAAAAAGGGGCTTAGGAGAGCTAGGAGGGGATACGAGAAGTCCTTGGTGGGTCGGATCAAGGAAAACCCCAAGGCTTTTTACTCTTATGTGAGGAATAAAAGAATGACCAGGGTGAGGTTAGGGCCGGTCAAGGACAGTAGTGGGAACTTGTGTATGGAGTCAGTAGAGATAGGCGAGGTGATGAATGAATACTTTTCTTCAGTGTTCACCAAGGAGAGGGGCCATGTTTTTGAGGAAGAGAAGATGTTACAGGCTAATAGGCTGGAGGAAATAGATGTTTGGAGGGAGGATGTCCTGGCAGTTTTGAATAAACTGAAGGTCGATAAGTCCCCTGGGCCTGATGAAATGTATCCTAGGATTCTTTGGGAGGCAAGGGATGAGATTGCAGGGCCTTTGGCTTTGATCTTTGGGTCCTCGCTGTCCACGGGGATGGTGCCAGAGGACTGGAGAATGAAGAATGTTGTTCCTCTGTTTAAGAAAGGGAATAGAAATGACCCTGGTAATTATAGACCGGCTAGTCTTACTTCGGTGGTTGATAAATTGATGGAAAAGGTCCTTAGGTATGGGATTTACGACCATTCAGAAAGATGCGGATTAATCTGGGATAGTCAGCACGGATTCGTGAAGGGCAAGTCGTGCCTCACAAATTTGATAGAATTTTTTGAGGAGGTAACTAAGTGTGTTGATGAAGGTAGGGCAGTTGATGTCATATACATGGATTTTAGTAAGGCGTTTGATAAGGTCCCCCATGGTCGGCTTATGATGAAAGTGAGGAGGTGTGGGATAGAGGGAAAGTTGGCCGATTGGATAGGTAACTGGCTGTCTGATCGAAGACAGAGGGTGGTGGTGGATGGAAAATTTTCGGATTGGAGGCTGGTTGCTAGCGGAGTGCCACAGGGATCAGTGCTTGGACCTCTGCTCTTTGTGATTTTTATTAATGACTTAGAGGAGGGGGCTGAAGGGTGGATCAGTAAATTTGCTGATGACACCAAGATTGGTGGAGTAGTGGATGAGGTGGAGGGCTGTTGTAGGCTGCAAAGAGACATAGATAGGATGCAAAGCTGGGCTGATAAATAGCAAATGGAGTTTAACCCTGATAAATGTGAGGTGATTCATTTTGGTAGGACTCATTTAAATGTGGATTACAGGGTCAAAGGTAGGGTTCTGAAGACTGTGGAGGAACAGAGAGATCTTGGGGTTCATATCCACAGATCTCTAAAGGTTGCCACTCAAGTAGATAGAGCTGTGAAGAAGGCCTATAGTGTGTTAGCGTTTATTCACAGGGGGTTGGAGTTTAAGAGCCGTGGGGTTATGCTGCAACTGTACAGGACCTTTGTGAGACCACATTTGGAATATTGTGTGCAGTTCTGGTCACCTCACTATAAGAAGGATGTGGAAGCGCTGGAAAGAGTGCAGAGGAGATTTACCAGGATGCTGCCTGGTTTGGAGGGTAGGTCTTATGAGGAAAGGTTGAGGGAGCTAGGGCTATTCTCTCTGGAGCGGAGGAGGCTGAGGGGAGACTTAATAGAGGTTTATAAAATGATGAAGGGGATAGATAGAGTGAACGTTCAAAGACTATTTCCTCGGGTGGTTGGAGCTATTACAAGGGGGCATAACTATAGGGTTCATGGTGGGAGATACAGGAAGGATATCAGAGGTAGGTTCTTTATGCAGAGAGTGGTTGGGGTGTGGAATGGACTGCCTGCAGTGATAGTGGAGTCAGACACTTTAGGAACATTTAAGCGATTATTGAATAGGCACATGGAGCACACCAGGATGATAGGGAGTGGGATAGCTTGATCTTGGTTTCAGATAAAGCTCGGCACAACATCGTGGGCCGAAGGGCCTGTTCTGTGCTGTACTGTTCTATGTTCTAATAGTCATTAGCTGGAAACTTGCAAACACAAAAGGCACATGCATCCTAATTTAAATAAGCTTCAGTGCTCTCCTTGTCGGATCTTGGTCTCAATGATTGACTTCATATTTGTGTCTCCAGAACACATAATGAGGGCATCACAGAGGGAATGCTGTACTGTCCCAGGGGCTGTCTTTCAGAGGAGACACTAAGTGGGTGTCTGTGAGGTGTTGTTATATATTCAATATTTGAAGAAGAATAAGGCATTTTCCCCGAGATAATATTTATCTCTGAACCAAGACCACTAAATCGGATGATCTGGTCAGTTCTGCCATTGCTGTTTGTAGAACCTCACTATGCACAGATCGCGTACTGCGTGGTTATCTATGTTACAATTGTAACTACACTTCAAAAACGACCCATTGGCTGTGAAACATTTTGGGACGTCCTGAGAAAGATGTTGCATAAATGCAAGTTGTTTCTTTAACTGTTAACTGCAGATTCCATACTCCATTCACTTCAGAACCAGTGTGTGATGCTTTAAGTCTCAGCAGAGTATCTTTGGCCTAATACCCAGCTTATCTACAGTCTGGTAACTTTGCTGATTCTGCAGTCCTCTCTGAAACCCATAAAGTTATAATCTCCATTTGGATTCTTGGAAAATAATCAGAGTTAATCACAAAGACATTGAATACTGAATTGAATTATATTAATCAACCATAATTCCTTTTAGTAATGCTATAGTAATGTTGAGCACAATATTTTGCTGATCAGCAAACAACTGAACAAAAACTGAATAGGTCGATTATTTATTATTGTATCAGTTTCTCTCTTGTGGTATTTCTCACTGTTCCTCTGACCGTACAGTACGATTGTGTTATTTCATTACTAACCCTCACTGCCTCTTTAAAGTAGAAAGATCTGTTAGACCAATGTTTGGAGGTTATGATATCTAACAGCATGAGGAGGATATGATCTCGACCAGGGAGTGCAGGCTGTGATATCTAGCACGGCGTTGTGTTTTGATACCTATTAGGATCTCGGTGGGGTGATCTTAGCCTGTTAGTTTGTGCAGCGCGCTATATTAAATAGCCAAATGCGCTGGTAACAGCCATTCTGAATTAGCTACTGGTCTCCTGCTAATTATTTAATCCTAATCATTAACCTCAGTGACTGGCTATTAACGTTCCGTCTGTGAGGATTTATTTGTTTGATTGCTGAAAAGGAATTTAAAAACTCATTTCATGCTTTGCTTCAGTGAGTTTTATAGCAAAACTATCCATGAAGAACAGATTAATTACAACTAGTCTGTCATATACACAGCATTGGATTTCAAAGCATCAAAGTGACGAGGATTAGTACGACATTGATTCCTGTGGATCAGACAGCTATATCCTCCACTATTAGACTTCAATGTTATGTGTGCCAATCCAGTTCTGTGCTGCGTCAGATTGCTCAGACTGAAACTATTGAGAATGGCCATGGACTTTATTGTAATACGCAAGTTCATTTCTGATAAATTTGAGCCCCTCATTATTCTTGTTGCCACTGAGCGAGTTGTATTCAATAATCTACCAAAATTTACCCTACTCATATCAAATTCTTAGCTAACCAAACATAGAGAGCAGAATTCAAAAGCCTACTAGTTAAGGGCTCATGTTGCTGATTCCTTTGACTCTGGTGCTCAAAATCACAATATTAATGTAACTGCTATTACTGTTCTGAATAAGGAATCTCAATAGAGACTGGAACAAACCTAATTATATTTATAGATTCCATAAACCTGAGTCGGCTCAGTTGTGACCGATGGAATCCAGGCCCTTTGAATAACTCTCTGGATTGATGGTGTACACATGCTTAATCCCATCCATTTGTGGATTATTTTGGCAGAAGTATTAACCTGTAGGCAGTTATTGTAGTGCAGTGGGAGTGTAGCTACTTCCTGTGCCAGAATTTGATGGCCAAAGAAGTCATGTACATAACATGAATCCTTCCAATCAGCTTATGATGGGTGATAAGAGTGGGAGACTGTTCGGGCCAACCAGGGCCTGCAAAAAGGAAGGGCAAACCACTGCAGTACTTTGCCAAGCATAACCATGGGGCAACACATGGAAACCCATGGTCACCTTAGGGCAAGCTATCTGATGATACAGAGAGACAGGTTTACTCATAGAAAAAGATAAATGTTTTATTAAGAGACAAGGAACAAAGCAAGAGACACTAGGGTCAATTTTCCTTTGTTTTCCACTCAGGGAAGGCTTGGTTCCCTGTATTCTGCATTCTAAAAAATAAATCCCGTCTGACAAATTTATTAGAGTTTTTGTCCTTTTCATAGTAATAAGGGGGAATCAATTGACATAGTATACTTACAAAGGGTATTTGATAAAGTGCCACAGAAAAGTTAATAGGCAAGATAAGGGCTCATGCAATTCAGGGTAATATATGGATAGAGAATTGATTATTGGACAGGAAGCAGGGAGTAGGAATAAATGAGGCATTTTCAAGTTGGCAGGAGGTAGCCAGTGCAGTGTTGCAAGGATCACTAGAGGCTCAGTTATTTACAATCTGTCGTAATGACTTAAGTGACAAGATTGAGAGTAATACATCCAGATTTGTTGAAAATGCAGAGATAGATGGAAATATAAGCTGTGAGGAGGATACAAAGTGTTTGCAAAGAACTATGGGCAGGTTAAGTGAGTGGATTTAAGCTGGCAGATAGACAAAAATGCGGGAAGTGTGAGGTTATTCACTTTGGTAATAAGAATAGAAGTACAGTTATTTTTTGAAAAGACATGAAACCTTTAAATGTTGATGTTTAGGGACACTTCAGTATATTCATTCAAGGGATGGAGAAAGTTAGCATGGAGATTGAACAAGTAATGGAGATGGAGATACAAGGAGATGTTATGAATGGAGGTGTTAAGATTCAACAAGAAGGTATTAAAACTAGCATAAGGTCACTTTACATAAATGCTCGCAATTGCTTACAATTTACATAGATGATTTGGAGCTGGGGACCAAGTGTAGTGTGTCAAAGTTCGCAGATGACACTAAGATGAGTGGCAAAGCAAAGTGTGCAGAGGACACTGAAAATCTGCAAAGAGATATATGTAGTCTAAGTGAGTGGGCGAGGGTCTGGCAGATGGAGTACAATGTTGGTAAATGTGAGGTCATCCATTTTGGTAGGAATAACAGTAAAGTGAACTGTTATTTAAATGATAAAAAATTGTAGCATGCTGCTGTGCAGAGGGACCTGGGTGTCCTTGTGCAAGAATCTCAAGGAGTTGGTATGCAGGTGCAGCACGTAATTAAGAAGGCAAGTAGAATTTTGTCCTTCATTGCTAGAGGGATGGAGTTTAAAAACAGGGAGATTATGTTGCAGCTGTATAAGGTGCTGGTGAGGCCACACCTGGAGTACTGTGTACAATTTTGGTCTCCTTACTTGAGAAAGGATATACTGGCACTGGAGTGGGTGCAGAGGAGATCCACTAGGTTGATACCAGAATTGGAAGGGTGGCTTATGAGAAGACACTGAATAGACTGGGACTATATTCATTGGAATTCAGGAGAATGAGGGGAGGTCTTACAGAAACATATAAGATTATGAAGGGAATAGATAAGATAGAAGCAGGGAAGTTGTTTCCACTGGCAGGTGAAACTAGAACTAGGGGGCATAGTCTCAAAATAAGGGGGAGCAGATTTAGGACTGAGTTGAGGAGGAACTTCTTCACCCAAAAGGTTGTGAATCTGTGGAATTCCCTGCCCAGTGAAGCAATTGAGGCTACCTGATTGAATGTTTTTAAGGCAAAGATAGGTAGATTTATGAACAGTAAAGGAATTAACGGTGAGCGGGTGGGTAAGTGGAGCTGAGTCCACGAAAAGATCAGCCATGATCTTATTGAGTGGCAGGGCAGGCTCGAGGGGCCAGATGGCCTACTCCTGCTCCTAGTTTTTATGTTCTTATGTTAATTAACAGGACAAATGGCTAGCTTTTATTACAAGGGGGTTGGTTGACAGGAACATGGACATCTTGCTAGTGTGGTCCAGGACTTTTGTGTTTATGGTGCTGGATTTGAATCTTTGTAAGGTGGATCAGTCGGTAGCACTGATCTTCCTAGATCAGAAGGTCAAGAGTTGACTCTTATATCAGGGCTCAAATATATAATCCAAGCTGATATTCGAGTGAAGTACTGAATGGGTGATGCATTATCAGGAGTTCCATCTTTCAGATAAGATGTTAAATTGATGCCTCGTTTGCCTGTTGTAGTGATTGGTAAAGATCCCATGGGGTAATCAAAAAGGAGCAGGGCTTTCTCCAATTGCTCCTCCCTCAAACCACTAGAAGGAGATTAACTCAGAATTGATCTGATTGCTGCTTGTAAAATGTTGCTGAGCAAAATAGCTACTATGTTTGCTGGGTAATAAATTATTTTTATTCAGAATATTTAATAGCATTAAATATATGGCATTTTAACATGATTAAAACCCTCCATAAGTACAACTATTATCACTACTTGTTAGTCATGTGGAATGTGAATATTGCTGGTCACATGGGTTTCAATATCTGATGCTTTATATCAGACAGGATTATACCCTTGCAGCCTGGTGATGGGCCTGTAGATAATACACATTTTCCAAGGGCCTCCTTTGGTTGACCTAACTTTCTTAAATCCCCAAAGGTGAAGGGTCAGTGTTCCAGCACACTTTACCATGACAACACAGATTGTTGTTATGGGAGTGTGACATGAACTGAATTTTACTCCAGTAAGTGATGCTTTACCTCAGACAAGACATTGTCAGATCAATCTTCTTGGATGCTTGGCAAGGATATATTTAGAATACTGATATTAATTTTGGTATATTTCTTTTCTTCTGTTTGAAACTTCCTAAGGACAATCCAATACTCATTAACAGCGAGGTCAAACGACACGATTCTGTGCTGCAAATTCTATGTAGATTTAGTTCCTCTAAGGTGTATTTGAATGATAGCGAGAGAAGTGGCGATAATTTACCTTTTCCTCACGGGACAGAATTTTACAACCCCACTTGCCGGTGAGATTTTCCAGTCCTATCAAAGTCAATTAACTTCTGAACAGCTGCTGTATTTTCTGCTCCTGCCCCACTTTGACAGGGTTGTAAAATTCTCCCCAATGTGTGCGTTCTCCCTCCCCTGTGTGAGGTGTGTTGGATGGTTCTCCAAGTCCTGTTGTTGTTTGATTTGTGAAGTCTAAGGTCAGTGTTTTTCAGGTCTCTACATTCTACCCACTATTTCCCTCCTCTCCTCAGCATTTCACTGGAAATAGACAGTATTCATAAGTGACCCTCTGTCCAAAAGTAAATGCACAGAAACACTGAATGCAGGAGGTTAGAAAATATGTAACAGACTTTTTTCGTGAAATTTGTAGAAGTGCATTACATAACGGTTCAAATTTGGCATAACATGAAGTGTAAAACATATCCATTTATTACATGAGTGGCTTCACCTCACTTGTCACTATAGGTCACACTTACAATATGCCAAACAGTCTCTGTTGCACAGAGTCCAAAAGATTTTATATGATTTCCAGTCCCTCAGTGTACTATGGTGGAGGGCCTTGGAGTCTTTATCCATTCAGTCTTTGCAGCAGCTCCCCCAAGCTCGAGCCCGTCCAAGAAAACATTGTCCTGGATCTTGCGGTGTCCAAGTCTGCAACACCCGGATGTCAACAGCTCTTTCTACTGGAAGATCCACATGTTTTGGGCAAACTGCAGAGAGTCTTTCCCTAAGCTGATGGTCCTCCAGCAGCACTTGATCTGTATCACAGGCCCTTGGCACACAGAGTCCTGATTTACAGAGCTGCTCAGGGTAAATCATAGGAGAAACATCGGCAGCTCTTACCAGATTTGCTTTCCAAAGGCACCCTCCAAAAAAAGGTGGGTGATGCTCTCTTTCTCACTGCCACCACCTCGAAGGCCACATGCGGAGGTGGTGAGATTTCAGGCATGCAGGAAGGATCTGGCAGGGAGGACCCTTCCTGCCATCAGCACATGTTGGTGCTTTTTTTGAAAGTTCTGGCAATGAGGCATTCTGCCGATTGACTTCCAGTCTGCTCAGGGAAACATCTAACAGGGTCCGCCATCTCTATTTCCTGCAGGGCTTCGAGGATGTTACATGCGGACAACTATCTGATGGACTTGTAGTCCAAAGTGTGTTGCTACACAAACCTTCCCATGAGGCAAAGATGGTGCTGCAAGGTCCAACTGTTTGGAGCATTCCATGGCAATGCTGTCAGAGCCATACTTCACAAGAAAGGAAAGATAGAACATAATGACACTTGGGGTCAGATTTTTCCATCCTGACACTGGGTTTCACTTTGGGCAGCCAAACTTGAAGGCAATTTGAATTGTAAATTTACCATCCAATCCCCACAGTTGCCATTTTGATGGATGGGGGAATCGTAGTCAGTGACAACCCAAAGTTCTCTCAGAGTGATGTTGGATTCAATCTTTTTAATGCCTGCTCAATTGTGAATTTCCCAAAGATTGGTATTGTCAGCAAGGCAGGTAAGTCTTGAAAGATTATGTGAAACACATCGGGCAGAATTTTCCCACCCCGCCCACCATGGGAATTGTAACGGGCAGGACACAGACCATGCAAAGATCCGTTGACCTCAGGTGAGATTTTACGGCCTTGGGGCGAGCGCAGCCAAAAAATCATGCCCACCAGGTCAGTCAGCTCATGAGCCTTGGGGAAGTCTATTGAGGTGTAAGGGATATTTTGACAGATAAGTTTAAAAGTTCTTGCCAACTTCAAAATGCCATAATACAATGGTGCTGAGTAATTTAAGTATATTTTAATGCATTCATTAATCATATGCCTCTGCCTATTAAAGGTAAGCGACCATTAAATTGACCAGCATTCTCTAAGTATTCATATGCATTAGAATACTTTATTCAGTTGATAAAATGTTTTTCCACATTCAACAGTATGGAAAATCTGATTTTAATGTGTCTTTTGGACACTGTAATTATATCTTTACAACAATTTTGAGTCCAGACATCTGTTAAGTCTTAAAAGAAAACTGAATAGATGCAAGACTTCTATGAATGGAAGTCTATTGTTGAGCCTTTCAAATCATGAGCCAATATCTGGCCATATGGCCAGGCAAGTTCAATTAATTCATTGCATTGAGCAGTTTACACAGGGAATAGTGAATGCGTAGATCGCACACACATATTTTATAGGGAGATTAGTCAATGTGTGTATCACACACACTTGCAAAGAGATTAGTGAATGTGTGGATCACACACACTTTACACAGAGATTAGTGAATGTGTGGATCACACACACTTGCAAAGAGATTAGTGAATGTGTGGATCACACACACTTTACACAGAGATTAGTGAATGTGTGGATCACACACACTTTACACAGAGATTAGTGAATGTGTGGATCACACACACTTTACACAGAGATTAGTGAATGTGTGGATCACACACACTTGCAAAGAGATTAGTGAATGTGTGGATCACACACACTTTACCCAGAGATTAGTGAATGTGTGGATCACACACACTTTACCCAGAGATTAGTGAATGTGTGGATCACACACACTTTACACAGAGATTAGTGAATGTGTGGATCACACACACTTGCAAAGAGATTAGTCAATGTGTGGATCACACACACTTGCAAAGAGATTAGTGAATGTGTGGATCACACACACTTTACACAGAGATTAGTGAATGTGTGGATCACACACACTTGCAAAGAGATTAGTGAATGTGTGGATCACACACACTTTACCCAGAGATTAGTGAATGTGTGGATCACACACACTTTACACAGAGATTAGTGAATGTGTGGATCACACACACTTTACACAGAGATTAGTGAATGTGTGGATCACACACACTTTACACAGAGATTAGTGAATGTGTGTATCACACACACTTTACATGGAGATTAGTGAATGTGTGGATCACACACACTTTACACGGAGATTAGTGAATGTGTGGATCACACACACTTTACATGGAGATTAGTGAATGTGTGGATCACACACACTTTACACAGAGATTAGTGACTGTGTGGATCACACACACTTTACCCAGAGATTAGTGAATGTGTGGATCACACACACTTTACACGGAGATTAGTGAATGTGTGGATCACACACACTTTACACAGAGATTAGTGAATGTGTGGATCACACACACTTTACACAGAGATTAGTGAATGTGTGGATCACACACACTTTACACAGAGATTAGTGAATGTGTGGATCACACACACTTTACACAGAGATTAGTGAATGTGTGTATCACACACACTTTACATGGAGATTAGTGAATGTGTGGATCACACACACTTTACATGGAGATTAGTGAATGTGTGGATCACACACACTTTACATGGAGATTAGTGAATGTGTGGATCACACACACTTTACATGGAGATTAGTGAATGTGTGGATCACACACACTTTACACAGAGATTAGTGAATGTGTGGATCACACACACTTTACACGGAGATTAGTGAATGTGTGGATCACACACACTTTACATGGAGATTAGTGAATGTGTGGATTGGACACACTTTACACGGAGATTAGTGAATGTGTGGATCACACACACTTTACATGGAGATTAGTGAATGTGTGGATCACACACACTTTACATGGAGATTAGTGAATGTGTGGATCACACACACTTTACACGGAGATTAGTGAATGTGTGTACCACACACACTTTACATGGAGATTAGTGAATGTGTGGATTGGACACACTTTACACGGAGATTAGTGAATGTGTGGATCACACACACTTTACATGGAGATTAGTGAATGTGTGGATCACACACACTTTACATGGAGATTAGTGAATGTGTGGATCACACACACTTTACATGGAGATTAGTGAATGTGTGGATCACACACACTTTACATGGAGATTAGTGAATGTGTGGATCACACACACTTTACATGGAGATTAGTGAATGTGTGGATCACACACACTTTACACGGAGATTAGTGAATGTGTGTATCACACACACTTTACACGGAGATTAGTGAATGTGTGGATTGGACACACTTTACACGGAGATTAGTGAATGTGTGGATTGGACACACTTTACACGGAGATTCGTGATTGTGTGGATTGGACACTTAACAAAGAGATTAGTGACTGTGTGGATTGGACACACTTTACATGGAGATTAGTGAATGTGTGGATCACACACACTTTACATGGAGATTAGTGAATGTGTGGATCACACACACTTTACATGGAGATTAGTGAATGTGTGGATCACACACACTTTACATGGAGATTAGTGAATGTGTGGATCACACACACTTTACACGGAGATTAGTGAATGTGTGTATCACACACACTTTACACGGAGATTAGTGACTGTGTGGATTGGACACACTTTACATGGAGATTAGTGAATGTGTGGATCACACACACTTTACATGGAGATTAGTGAATGTGTGGATCACACACACTTTACATGGAGATTAGTGAATGTGTGGATCACACACACTTTACACGGAGATTAGTGAATGTGTGTATCACACACACTTTACATGGAGATTAGTGAATGTGTGGATTGGACACACTTTACACGGAGATTAGTGATTGTGTGGATCGGACACTTAACAAAGAGATTAGTGAATGTGTGGATCACACACACTTTACATAGAGATTAGCGAATGTGTGGATCACACACAATTTACATGGAGATTAGTGAATGTGTGGATCACACAGACTTTACATGGAGATTAGTGAATGTGTGCATCACACACACTTTACATGGAGATTAGTGAATGTGTGGATCACACACACTTTACATGGAGATTAGTGAATGTGTGGATCACACACACTTTACACGGAGATTAGTGAATGTGTGGATTGGACACACTTTACACGGAGATTAGTGATTGTGTGGATTGGACACTTAACAAAGAGATTAGTGACTGTGTGGATTGGACACACTTTACACGGAGATTAGTGAATGTGTGTATCACACACACTTTACACAGAGATTAGTGAATGTGTGGATCACACACACTTTACACAGAGATTAGTGACTGTGTGGATCACACACACTTTACACAGAGATTAGTGAATGTGTGGATCACACACACTTTACACAGAGATTAGTGACTGTGTGGATCACACACACTTTACCCAGAGATTAGTGAATGTGTGTATCACACACACTTTACACAGTGATTAGTGACTGTGTGGATCACACACACTTTACACAGAGATTAGTGACTGTGTGGATTGGACACACTTTACACAGAGATTAGTGACTGTGTGGATCACACACACTTTACACAGAGATTAGTGAATGTGTGGATTGGACACACTTTACACAGAGATTAGTGACTGTGTGGATCACACACACTTTACACAGAGATTAGTGACTGTGTGGATCACACACACTTTACACAGAGATTAGTGAATGTGTGGATCACACACACTTTACACAGAGATTAGTGAATGTGTGGATCACACACACTTTACACAGAGATTAGTGAATGTGTGTATCACACACACTTTACACAGAGATTAGTGACTGTGTGGATTGGACACACTTTACACAGAGATTAGTGACTGTGTGGATCACACACACTTTACACAGAGATTAGCGAATGTGTGGATCACACACACTTTACACAAAGATTAGTGAATGTGTGTATCACACACACTTTACACAGAGATTAGTGAATGTGTGTATCACACACACTTTACACAGAGATTAGTGACTGTGTGGATTGGACACACTTTACACAGAGATTAGTGAATGTGTGTATCACACACACTTTACACAGAGATTAGTGAATGTGTGTATCACACACACTTTACACAGAGATTAGTGACTGTGTGGATCACACACACTTTACACAGAGATTAGCGAATGTGTGGATCACACACACTTTACACAGAGATTAGTGACTGTGTGGATCACACACACTTTACACAGAGATTAGTGAATGTGTTCCTTAATGTTTGTTTGATAATATTTCTAGGCTTTACAGTATTCTTTGAGCTATTTGCTCAGGCCACGTCACTGATTGGTATGGTAGTATAAGCTGATAATCTTCACTTACACTTTTTATAATGGGACCGACCCAGAGAATAATTGCTGAACCAGGGCTGCTGTAACCATGGCGAGAAAGGTTAACTGCTGCATGCAGGCTGTGTGAGGATCAACATGGTCTGACACTCATGTCTCTGTCTATAGAATCAGCTCTCTTGGTAGTCTCAGGATGTGGGAGCCTGGCAGTGTATTCACTGTAAGAAGTTTAACAACACCACGTTAAAGTCCAACAGGTTTATTTGGTAGCAAAAGCCACACAAGCTTTCGGAGCCTTAAGCTCCTTCTTCAGGTGAGTGGGAATTCTGTTCACAAACAGGGCATATGAAGACACAAACTCAATTTACAGAATAATGGTTGGAATACGAATACTTACAGCTAATCAAGTCTTAAAGGTACAAACAATGTGTGTGGAGAGAGCATTAAGACAGGTTAAAGAGATGTGTATTGTCTCCAGACAGGACAGCCAGTGAGACTCTGCAGATCCAGGCAAGCTGTGGGAATTTCAGATAGTGTGACATGAACCCAATATCCCGGTTTAGGCCGTCCTCATGTGTGCGGAACTTGGCTATCAGTTTCTGCTCAGCGACTCTGCACCGTCGTGTGTCATGAAGGCCGCCTTGGAGAACGCTTACCCGAATATCAGAGGCCAAATGCCCGTGACCGCTGAAGTGCTCCCCAACAGGAAGAGAACAGTCTTGCTTGGTGATTGTCGAGCAGTGTTCATTCATCCGTTGTCGCAGCGTCTGCATGGTTTCCCCAATGTACCATGCCTCGGGACATCCTTTCCTGCAGCCTATCAGGTAAAACAAAGAACAAAGAACAATACAGCACAGGAACAGGCCCTTCGGCCCTCCAAACCCGTGCCGCTCCCTGGTCCAAACTAGACCATTCTTTTGTATCCCTCCATTCCCACTCCGTTCATATGTCTATCTAGATAAGTCTTAAATGTTCCCAGTGTGTCCGCCTCCACCACCTTGCTTGGCAGCGCATTCCAGGCCCCCATCACCCTCTGTGTAAAATATGTCCTTCTGATATCTGTGTTAAACCTCCCCCCCTTCACCTTGAACCTATGACCCCTCGTGAACGTCACCACCGACCTGGGGAAAAGCTTCCCACCGTTCACCCTATCTATGCCTTTCATCATTTTATACACCTCTATTAAGTCTCCCCTCATCCTCCGTCTTTCCAGGGAGAACAACCCCAGTTTACCCAATCTCTCCTCATAACTAAGCCCCTCCATACCAGGTAACATCCTGGTAAACCTCCTCTGTACTCTCTCCAAAGCCTCCACGTCCTTCTGGTAGTGTGGCGACCAGAACTGGACGCAGTATTCCAAATGCGGCCGAACCAACGTTCTATACATCTGCAACATCAGACCCCAACTTTGATACTCTATGCCCCGTCCTATAAAGGCAAGCATGCCATATGCCTTCTTCACCACCTTCTCCACCTGTGACGTCACCTTCAAGGATCTGTGGACTTGCACACCCAGGTCCCTCTGCGTATCTACACCCTTTATGGTTCTGCCATTTATCGTATAGCTCCTCCCTACATTATTTCTACCAAAATGCATCACTTCGCATTTATCAGGATTGAACTCCATCTGCCATTTCTTTGCCCAAATTTCCAGCCTATCTATATCCTTCTGTAGCTTCTGACAATGCTCCTCACTATCTGCAAGTCCTGCCAATTTTGTGTCGTCCGCAAACTTACTGATCACCCCAGTTACACCTTCTTCCAGATCGTTTATATAAATCACAAACAGCAGAGGTCCCAATACAGAGCCCTGCGGAACACCACTAGTCATGATGTGGAGATGCCGGCGTTGGACTGGGGTAAGCACAGTAAGAAGTCTCACAACACCAGGTTAAAGTCCAACAGGTTTATTTGGTAGCAAATACCATAAGCTTTCGGAGCAATGCTCCTTCGTCAGATGGAGTGGTCTCTGTTCTCAAGCAGGGCACAGACACAGAAATCAAATTACAGAATACTGATTAGAATGCAAATCTCCACAGCCAGCCAGGTCTTAAATGTACAGACAATGTGGGTGGAGGGAGCATTCAACACAGGTTAAAGAGATGTGTATTGTCTCCAGACAGTACAGCTTGTGAAATTGTGCAAGTCCAGGAGGCAAGCTGTGGGGGTTACTGATAATGTGACATAAATCCAACATCCCGGTTTAGACCGTCCTCATGTGTGCGGAACTTGGCTATCAGTTTCTGCTCAGTGACTCTGCGCTGTCGTGTGTCGTGAAGGCCGCCTTGGAGAACACTTACCTGAAGATCCAAGGCTGAATGCCCGTGACTGCTAGTCACAGGCCTCCAGCCGGAAAAAGACCCTTCCACTACCACCCTCTGTCTTCTGTGACCAAGCCAGTTCTCCACCCATCTAGCCACCTCCCCCTTTATCCCATGAGATCCAACCTTTTTCACCAGCCTACCATGAGGGACTTTGTCAAACGCTTTACTAAAGTCCATATAGACGACACCCTTCCCTTGTCAACCATTCTGGTCACTTCTTCAAAAAGCTCCACCAGGTTAGTGAGGCATGACCTCCCTCTCACAAAACCATGCTGACTATCGTTAATGAGTTTATTCCTTTCTAAATGCGCATACATCCTATCTCTAAGAATCTTCTCCAACAACTTCCCCACCACGGACGTCAAGCTCACCGGTCTATAATTACCCGGGTTATCCTTCCTACCCTTCTTAAATAACGGGACCACATTAGCTATCCTCCAATCCTCTGGGACCTCACCTGCGTCCAGTGACGAGACAAAGATTTGCACCAGAGGCCCAGCGATTTCATCTCTCGTCTCCCTGAGCAGCCTTGGATAGATTCCATCAGGCCCTGGGGATTTGTCAGTCTTTATATTCTCTAACAAACCTAACACTTCCTCCCTTGTAATGGAGATTTTCTCCAACGGTTCAACACTCCCCTCCGAGACACTCCCAGTCAACACATCCCTCTCCTTTGTGAATACCGACGCAAAGTATTCATTTAGGATCTCCCCTACTTCTTTGGGCTCCAAGCATAATTGCCCACTTTTGTCCTGAGAGGTCCGATTTTTTCCCTGACAACCCTTTTGTTCCTAACGTATGAATAAAATGCCTTGGGATTCTCCTTAATCCTGTCTGCCAAGGACATTTCGTGACTCGAAGACAACGTTGGGCGAGTTGCAAGAGTATGTACCGTGTACCTGGTGGATGGTGTTCTCACGTGAGATGATGGCATCTGTCTCGATGATCCGGCACGTCTTGCAGAGGTTGCTGTGGCAGGGTTGTGTGGCGTCGTGGTCACTGTTCTCCTGAAGGCTGGGTAGTTTTCTGCGGACAATGGTCTGTTTGAGGTTGTGCGGTTGTTTGAAGGCAAGAAGTGGGGGTGTGGGGATGGCCTTGACGAGATGTTCGTCTTCATCAATGACATGTTGAAGTCTCCGGAGGGGATGCCATAGCTTCTCCGCTCCGGGGAAGTATTGGACGACGAAGGGTACTCTGTCCACCGTGTCCCATGTTTGTCTTCTGAGGAGGTCGGTGCGGTTTTTCGCTGTGGCGTGTCGGAACTGTCGATCGATGAGTCGAGCGCCATATCTCTTTAACCTGTCTTAATGCTCTCTCCACACACATTGTTTGTACCTTTAAGACTTGATTAGCCTTAAGTATTGGCATTCCAAACATTATTCTGTAAATTGAGTTTGTGTCTTTATATGCTCTGTTTGTGAACAGAATTCCCACTCACCTGAAGAAGGAGCTTAAGGCTCCGAAAGCTAGTGGCTTTTGCTACCAAATAAACCTGTTGGACTTTAACCTGGTTTTGTTAAACTTCTTACTGTGTTTACCCCAGTCCAACACCGGCATCTCCACATCAGTGTATTCACTGATAGCACTTTGCCTTCATGCCCTAATGGCTCTTTCCTGACTAGCTGGCACTTTGCATATGCTTGCTTGAAAGATTAGTCTTTTGTTCCCTGGGCCCTCCCTTATTACCATAGCATTTTACAAGTTTAGCCTGCAGTCTTTTGCACTATTGTGTCTGAGGCAAGCTGCTGGTGGAGTGGTTCTCTCAGAGTGTGGTGATTCATTGGGGCTCAATGAGAGGATACAGCTGCTGCCGCCCCTTATTTCACCATGTGTTCAGTGTTAGCGGAGCAGTGGAAACATTTGGAACTTTGCAGTGAATTGACTTCACAATTCCCCATGGGCCACTATTCAGTCAGTAACACAGTCCATTAGCTAACTCCAGCTCTTTAAACCAATTTTCTCTCTCACTTCTCAATTTCTCTTCCCTGGCGCCAAAACAAAATCTGTTGATAGCTTCTCCACAGAATTGCCTGATTTCTACCCAAATATTTCATTCTGTAATATTTGGTCAAATGATAACAGATCATTAACTGGTCTCCTGCCACAAGTCCCATGGCAGTCTGTGCCTGCAATATTAGCATTAGTTTAACCAACTTGTAAATAAAGTTTCATTTCAAAATAATCTCAAAATGATGTATTGCAGACAGCACTGTGACCAGCTGGAGGAATTCGACCCCTCACCTGTATCTGAGGTGGGGAATGGGGACTGAGATTGAGGGGAGAATTATAACGTCCTGGCTCCCTAGTGTCAGATTTTGGGGGGTTACCTCAATGATGTGCTGGGGAATCCCTCATGGAAGTTCCCAGGTAAGGGTTTACCTGGCAATTCCTCTGGACAATTGCACTGGGCTGGGAACTATCCAATAAAGTGATTTAAATTGCTAACTTCAGATACTTCTGCCAGTTTTACCCTCATTGTTACTCCAAAAGAGTTAGAAGGAAAAAAATAAATATACTTGATGTATTTTAAAATGGTAACTCTATCTTATTTTAAAATGGCCATTATTTATGGCAAAGGGTTCTTCAAAATGTTGCACCATATCACATGAGCTGTCACTGCCCTCCAAACACCCACAGATGACAACTTAAAAAGTCATTACTGAAATATTAAATTGAATCCTGCCTTGCTGCAAATGGAATCTCAATCATGAACCAGCGATGGGGTGAGTGTGGATCTTTAATTTGGGAACTCCACAACAAGGGCAGTCTTTCACATTTGTGGTGTTTTTAAAAGATAGGTTTGCAGACCATAAAGGTATAAGTAAACAAGAGCTTTGTCAGAAAGCTGTTTACTTTAGACTATTCGGATAGACTGCCCATTTTCCCACACAGTCAATGATATCATCAATACATCATGTGATCAGACTCTGAAAGTGACCTTGTTCCAACTAGGGAACAAAAATGAATACACAACCCTTTTCTCCCCCTTTACATCAGAGATTCTTGCAATGATTCACAATATAACATTAACATGCAAAATTTACAATCCGAACAATGAATAAACACAACAGTCAATAAGTTAGATGTTTCAAAGGATGCCAGTTTCTGTGTGGTTGTTGGTGAACCTCAGGCATCTACTTTTTCTAGTTGGCCACAACCTCTGGTGTTTCTGGGTGAGTTTGAACATTGTCCATAGTTGTCTCAGCCGGAGTCGACGCAGGATTTGGAGGTTGACTTGGTGTTGAAGTGTCCTCATTTGAGCTGCTGTCTTCCACAGTTGTTTCTGATATTATCAGGTTCTCAGGAATCCCGAGTTCTTCACTTGGCACAGTTTGTTGTGGACTCTCGGCTTACTCTGTCTCTGGCAAAAACAGAAAATTCTGGAAAATCTCAGCAGGTCTGACAGCATCTGTGCAGAGAGAGAATAGAGCCAACATTTTGAGTCAGTCCTGACTTGAAATTTGGCTCTATTCTCTCCCCACAGATGCTGTCAGACCTGCTGAGATTTTCCAGCATTTTCTGCTTTAGTTTCAGATTCCAGCATCCGCAGTAATTTGTCTTTATCTGTCTCTGGAAAACTGGTTCTAGTTGCCAAACATTGATCAGTGTGTCTTCTCCACACGACATTGTCCCATGTTTGAACAGTGTGGGAGACTGGTTCTGTCTGTGCTAATACAATAGCAGGTATCCACTTCTCATTGGTGGTATAGCTCCTTGCCAATACTTCTTGACCTTTTGGAAAAACATGGCGTTTAGCCCTGTTCTCACATCACAAAACCTGACTTGGTTGTTTCTGCTCAACAATTTCTCTTCTCTTAGGCGGCTTCAGCAAATCAGACATTGTGGGCCCGATTTTACCATTTTGATGCTAAGTGTGAATCTGGGTGCAATTCAGATCAAACTTGGAAAGCTGTTCTCAGGTATCCCCATATGGACTCAGCTTGAAAAAACATCACGGGTCTGAATTGCACTGCGGGTGGGGTTTATCACATCTGAAAGTCTGCTGCTCCGATTGGAGCTTTGAACTGCGTATGCGCAGTGAGAAAACAATTTTGAAATTCGCCCCTGTTAGATCGCTCCTGGGCTGCAAAAAGTGGATAAAGCGTCCAGGGAGCGAAAAGCAGGAGCGATGGCCCCCATAGATACCACCTCACCCCCACAACATAACTGTCCCCCTTATCCACCCACCCCACCGCATTACCTAGACTGATTGCAACCCTCTGCCCCACTTCCCCCCCCACTGATCGCCCGCAGAGTGGCAGCAAAAACCTCCTGCCCCCCGACCCCCCACCAAAGATCCATCTGGCCTCCCTCCCCCCCACCTCCCACTGGAGAATGATCAGGCATCCCTCCACCATCAGAGAATGATCTGGCCTCCCTCCGCGCCCGCCCCCCCCCCCCCCCCCCCCCCCACCGCCAGACAATGATCTGGCCTTCCTCCCCTTCCCCCACCAGAGAATGATCGGGCCTCCCTCCTTCCCTCCCCCCTCCACCAAAGAATGATCTAGCCTCCCTTCTGCTCCCCCTCCCACAAGACAACGATCTGGCCTCCCTCCCCCTCCCCACCAGAGAATGATTGGGCATCCCTCCTCCCTCCACCCACCTCCCCCCCCCCTCCCCACCAGAGAATGATCTGGCCTCCCTCCCCCCTCCCCGCCCCCCCCACCAGAGAATAATCTGGCCTCCCTTCTCCCCACCCCCCACCAGAGAATGAAATGGTAAAATCGGGCCTTGTGTGTAACTGAAATTTTACCATGAGGAATACCAGAGAATATTGAGTTGTCAAAGTTGCATTCTTGTTTGTCATCAGGAATCGGCTTATTCATTGCATCTTTACTCCACCAGTCTGCTGCTGTGCACCCAGTTTTTGCATATTAGTGGCAATTTTGAACCTATGCCTGTGTTCAGGCCTCAGGTCTCAGCCGATACCTTGTGAAATTTTAGTGCTTGAGCTTAATTGTTGGACTGTCTCAGCTGAAACGTCCACAGGGATCATGACTTCTAATGCCTTCTTTAGGTCTAAGTTGCTTTCTGTTAACAACATTTTCTGAACAGCATCGCTTTTTAACCCACACACTAGTCTGTCTCTAATGGTGTCGTTCAAGACATCCCCAAATTCACTGTAGCCAGGTAATTTCTTTAAAGTAGCTACAAACTGTGTGATTGATTCACCTTCTTGTTGATTATATTTATGGAATCTGAACCTCTCGGCAATGACCAAAGATTTAGGTTAGAAGTGATCCTGCAGTATCTCCCCAATCTGATCATAGGTTTTCGAGCCTGGTTTTTCTGTCTGCACCAGACTTTGCAGGAGATTGAATGTTTTCCCCCTGCCCCCATGATACTCACGAATGTTGGGGCTACTCCGTCTGCCAGAATTTTATTCACTTGGCAAAGTGTTCAAATGTTACAAGATGAGAGGTCACACAACACCAAGTTGTAGTCCAACAGGTTTATTTGAAATCACAAGCTTTCGGAGCACTGCTCCTTCATCAGGTGAAGTCATTTCACCCTCAGTCGAAATTATTGTTGCCGGCTCTTTCTTTTTTACTCACAATGTTCCAGATCTATCTGAGCAGAGCACGTGATGAGCTTCTTATCAACATTGTTTTCTCTGAAACCTTTGTTTAATTTGGTTCCCTCGATGACTGACTGATATTTGACATCCCTCCAGCTCCAGCTCTAATGTAGCGATGTTTTATCTTCGTAATCCTTTTTGGAGTAGCACGGATCAATGATTTTTTGATTTTTTAATTTCACCGGGGAGTCTGCCCACATGGTTCCAACTTCCTTGTCGCCAGTTTTCTTTTGTGGTATTTTTAAAAGGTAGGCTTGCAGACTATGAAGGTGCAAACAAACAAGAGCTTTTGTAGAAAGGTGTTTACTTTACATGCTGTTAGGATAGACTGTCTGTCTGCTGGTGCAAACAACCAATGATGTCATCAATATGTTACATGATCAAACCCTTAAAGTGACCCTGTTCCAACTGGGAACAAACATGAATACACAACAACATTCTCCTCCAGTTGGCTTACAGAAGTTGGCTCCGTACTGGAAGCTCTACTCCAGACAGATCTATTCCTCTGAGTAAAGTGATGCCACTGAAAAGCAGCTGCCTTTGAGAGCTTAATGCAGCGGAAGCAAGTACAGATAAATAGCTCCAGCTCAATGTTATCACTGTCACACCATTTAATCCAGGAGGATTTACACCGCTACCTGGGTGATAAAACAAACTGCAGTCCGAGGTGTTACCTTAGTGCCCTGAATCACTAAAGTGATTGCTATTTTGCTCAATCTTCATTTGGAATCCCATTCCTAAGGATAGGAATTATTGAACGTAGCTGCTGTGTACTCATGTCAGCATCATTTAGTTTAGTTTTCATATGGAAGTCAGAGTGACTTTCCCCCCCAGCTCCTCACACAGGCTGCGCTGGGCATGACACCTTGATGGGAAAGTAACACTCAACATGTCTGCCATGTGACTCTTCATTCCAAACACTTTGAACTCATTTGTTATTCCCGGAGGAAACAGAATGTCATATAACCAAATGATTTAGTAGGCGCCAGAACCAACTGCTGGCAGGGCATGTGTCCCAGTTAGAGAGTGATCATTGTATAATTTTATACTTCTGATGTGAGACAGACGACTGGCCAGATTGACTGACTCCAGGCACAGCATAACCGTGGGCTGTTTCTGTGAGGAAGTAAGACATAAATCGTTTAAAAAGAGAGTGGAGTAATTGCGAGTCAGCAGCAGGAGTCAGAGGCTTAGTGATGTGGCTTAGTCGCAGACTGACACTAATAGACACAGCTAAGAGTGAGACTGATAGGGGGATAGAGATGTGTCTGAAAGAGATGCCGATGAATGGAATAAAGATAATGGGCTGTGACTTCTGAGTTCCCCAACATCAGGTTTGGGGTGAGGGGAGTGGGAGGAGGCGGAGGGTGGTGAGGGGGCGGTTACCCCATCGCTACTCTTGAACTCTGGTCCCTGGCACTGTGAGGCAGAAGTCCTAATCATTGTGTCATGGTGCCGCTTAAACTGGGGACTGTAACTTCACAAAGAAAACTAATTCTGTGACAACACCTTGCATTCTCTGTCGTCCACAACATGGCTGCTGCAGTGCTGACAACCTCGGGTTCTTCAGTAGCTGACTTTCGTTGGTACAGTGCCTTTCATGACCATTGTACATTCCAAAGCACTTTACAACCAATAGAATACTTTTGACATCTAATCACTGTTGTGACGTCAGTTTGCGACCATTCTCCCCGTGTCTGCGTGGGTTTCCTCCGGGTGCTCCGGTTTCCTCTCACAGTCCAAAGATGTGCTGCTTAGGTGCATTGGCCATGCTAAATTCTCCCTCAGTGTACCCGAACAGGCTCCGGAGTGTGGTGACGGGGATTTTCACAGTAACTTTATTGCAATGTTAACGAAAGCCTACTTGTGACTAATAAATAAACGTTAACTTGAACTTTTAAGTACGTAGCAAACTCCCACAAACAGCAACTGTCATAATGACCAGATCAATCTTTTTGTGATCTTGACTGAGGTCAGCCTTAGTCTGAATGTCAGGGATATAACTCCACTGCTCTTCTTTAAAACAGTGCCATGGAATCTTTTATGTGCACTTGAGAGGGACGATGGGGGCCCTTGGTTAACATTGCATCCAAAAGATGGCACCTCTGACAGTGCAGCACTTCTTCAGTAATGCAAAGGAATGTCACCCTTGAATTAGTGTACTCCAGTCTTGGTGTGGGATTTAAACACCAAGCTCCTGACTCAGATATAAGCAGGCTACTGACTGAATGAAGCAGGGTTGACAGTACATTGGCTTGTTCAGTGGATCTGACACTGATTGCTGGGCTGAGTTCCAATGACCAAATTCTCTGGTTAAGACTGTTACCACTGTCCAGAATCTCTCAGAATTGTTTTGGTTTCTCTAATTTGGGGGCATTTGGAAGAAAATTAGTTGTCAATCCGAGTACATGGGTCTATGAGACACTCACGGGGTTGGACAAGTTCATATGATTCTCCGAGTATGTGGAGCTATGAATTCCTGTTTCATTTAGGGAATTTGTCTGGTTCATGATATATGTGAGAATAAGTTAAGAGCTTTCTTGCTTTTTATGTACTCTGTGGTGCCAATGGTTTGGAAGATCTCAGTTAGTTCTCGGAGTACAGAACAATGTGACATCCACATGGGTTTATAGAGATTCCAACACATGACAGATAACACTGGAGGGGAATAAAATTTTCCTTCTTCTTTTCAGCTTTTCCCCATCTTTAAGCCTATGACTTATTACTAGGAGCTGTTCAATTGGACTTTCCCATATGTTTTAGTAGCTGTCATAGTGGCAGCTTTCCGCCTCATAAGATGATGATTTGTGGTGTGGTGATCAACTTTGTGTTAAATACCCCCTGGTGTGGCTCTGGAGTCCTAATCTGGCACATTGGTCTCTGCCAGAGCTGATTAGTTAGCTAGAAAATTCAATGATTAACTGGAAATGATCAGACAGAATAAACAAAAGCAATCCATGCCAACTTTCAACAGATATAATAACTAGCATTTACATTGTGCCTGTAAGTGTGGAACAGCATCTTCAAGGAATTCCAGTGTATGGGACCCAAACGACTAATGGCACAGACCCCAATCTCAGGGTGAAGAGAGTCAGGTATCATTCAGCAGGTAGAGAAAGCTGAAATCCATTAAATACACACCGTCCCTTTTACTCCCCCTTTCAAAGCCTTTCTGCTTTGCAGCTAGATTTATTAAGCTTTCTGCTTCCCTTTGACAGGTTATTTCAGTGCTTCTTGACTCTTGAGAGTTACTGCTTATAATAGCAATCTGGGCCTAAGGCTCTCTCACAATGTAACTGTGAGTTGAACTCTTTGATCTTCAATCAGTACTTTCTTGCCAAGATATTTCTTTATTGGCAGGTTTCACAAACCTTGTCAGCATATGTATTAAAAGACTTATTTTAACAAAACTTCAGGACCCGTGACTTATTAGTTCATATTTTTAATTTTCCTATTGTACTTGTGGAAGTTTTCTGTCATAATTCCAAGGATGTAGCTGTTTTTTGTTCTGTGGTTTTATTTTTTGTACTTGAATGGAGGTGAGAAAGAAGAGCCATAACAAGGATCAAGCTGTATCAGAGTCTTGTTTGAAAATTTTTAAGGCAAAGCTAGATAGATTCTTGATTAGCAAGAGGTGAAAGGTTATCAAGGGTGGGCAAGAATGTGGCGGTGATGCTACGATCAGATCAGCCATGATCTTATTGAATGGCTCAAGGGGCCGAGAGGCCGATTCCTGATCCTAATTCACATGTTCAATATGTTTGACCATTACAAAGCAAGCTCAGATTTGAATTATAATTGGTCGGGATTAGTTTGTCAGATTTTCGTTTGACTTGCAGTCCATGTGACTTCCACAATTATTCTATGGGCTATCATTCGTTCGGTATTCAGGTTGGGTCATCCTTTCCTTCTCCAGAACGGGTCAGAAATGATTTTCCTGGGTTGGAGGCTATGACTTGAGCAGGGAATGTTCCCAGTGGGATCCTTAGCAGCAACTGGGCACCCTGCACGATAGAGGCAGAATCCACTGGCAGCTCTGCAGCAAAACCATCACTGCCACAATGGGAAAGATGGAGAACAATGAAACGGAGCAGAAGAAATGGGCATTCATTTTGTTTTACAAAAGGCCTCAGGTCAGACCAATGATATTAAAACATGAGAGATTGAATGAAATGGAGGAAGAAGAGTTGATGACATTAAGAGAGCATATCTCAAACTACTGGGGTGGCATGGCGACACAGTGGTTAGCACTGCTGCCTCCCAGCGCCAGGGATCCGGGTTCGATTCCCGGTTTGGGCCACTGTCTGTGTGGAGTTTGCACATTCTTTGCACATTGGGTTTCCTCCGGGTGCTCTGGTTTTCTCCCACATTCTGAAAGGCATGCTGGTTAGCTGCATTGACCCGAACAGGCGCCGGAGTATGGCGATTAGGGGAATTTCACAGTAGCTTCATTGCAGTGTTAATGTAAGCCTTACTTGAGACTAATAAAAAAACTTTAACTTTAAAACTTTTCAGTATTATTCCTGTCATGTTTAGACAGCCTGCAAGCAGCAGTGGGAGTGGTAAGATGTAGCATATTTGGCCTCCTTATTCAGTCCATCCTATCTTCAAATAGAAGACCCATATTATTGTGTCACCAATCCATGTGCATCCTGGTACATTTATATTGAAGAAGAACATAACATGGTGGCAGCATGCTTTTAGAAGATTTGACTCAAAAAATATTCAAGCTTCTTACAGATCCAACAGGAGAAAAGAACAAAATAAAAATTTAAAAAGTATGAAAGTGAAGCAACTATCAAAAGATGCGGTGTATAAGTGATTTTGTAACTCTGTAGGAATCCTACACACATTGTCCCTTCATTCTGGGATTGCCTGATTCTAGATAGCAGGTACCAGGTCCTGGTAAAATTGTTAAAATCTCAAACAGCTTGAATAGTTAGAATCTCCTAGCTGCAAAATTGATGGAGGATCAGAGCTGACAAAGGGTCATCCACCAGACTCGAAACATGAGCTCTGTTCTGTCTCCAGAGATGTTGTAAGAAGTCTAACAACATCAGGTTAAAGTGCAACAGGTTTATTTGGTAGCAAACGCCACGAGCTTTCGGAGCGCTGCTCCTTCGTCAGTGGAGTGGGAGATCTGCTCACAAACAGGGCATACAGAG
The DNA here is from genome assembly GCF_964213995.1 of Mustelus asterias. NCBI lineage: Eukaryota > Metazoa > Chordata > Chondrichthyes > Carcharhiniformes > Triakidae > Mustelus > Mustelus asterias. The sequence goes on from NC_135809.1 coordinate 76,678,668, forward strand.
ACACAAACTCAATTTATGCCCTCTGTCTCTGTATGCCCTGTTTGTGAGCAGGTCTCCCACTCCACCTGACGAAGAAGCAGCACGCTCCGAAAGCTAGTGGCGTTTGCTACCAAATAAACCTGTTGGACTTTAACCTGGTGTTGTTAGACTTCTTACTGTGTTTACCCCAGTCCAACGCCGGCATCTCCACATCCAGAGATGTTGCCAGACCTGCTGAGATTTTCCAGCATTTTCAGAATTCATTACTGTTTACTGTCCCTACGAAAGGTCTAAGGAAGCCAAACACTGCAGATTGGACTAGGGAGAGAAATCCATCCAGTAACAGCTTCTAACAGGAATAAGAAACCCGTCAAAAAGCGTTTTTCACAGTTTGCTTTCATTTTAAGCCCTGCAGTCATCTTCCTGGTAAGTCATTGCTTCATGGGCAAAGCTTAGAGTGAAAAATTGGTAAACGTTTAACAGTGCCATTATTGCAGTCAAGAAGGAATCTATGACCAGCTGAGGCAGTGATCAATAAGGATACTGGGCCCTATTTTATTATTTTCATTCCAAGTGCCGGGTGGACTTGAAACTGGGAGTGTTTCCGATCTGACTATTAGACCCGTTCTCAGGTGCCCCCATACGCACTCCACCTGAAAAAATGGCAGCAATTCTGAATCGCGCTGCACAAGCCTGTGGGCAGGGCTTAATGCACCTGAAACCCTGCAGCTCCGATTGGAGCCTTCAACTGCGCATGTGCAAATAAAATAGAAAAACACTCCCCTGACACATCCCTGCTGGGCCAGATAATGCCTCCCCCTGGCCCCCACAGACATTACCCCACCCCCACGACATTACTGATCCCCTTATCCCCCCACCCCCCTGCCACCCAGACCGATCGTTATCCCCTGCCCCCCCTTTCCCCCCACTGATCACACACAGATTGGCAGCGGAACCCCCTGCACACACACCTCTTCCCCCTACCCCCCCCCCGCAATCAAAGAGCCATCTGACCCGCCTCCCTCCCTCCACCACCAACCTGAGTCAGAGATTCACTGGAAGCTTGGAACTTACCTCCTCAGAAGCGGGAGCACCCGAATCAGACCTTTGCGGACAATGTCTATTTCGCCCCGAATCTGGACGGGCGAACGTGATGATAAAGGGGGAAGTGACGGTAAGTTTGGGTGTCCAGCTCATTAATTCAATTTAAATGTATGCAAATACATTTAAATTGACGTCACGCCCGTTTCGGGCGCAGTCCCGATCGTGGCCATTTTTGGCCCTTGGTAAAGGGAAACGGCCGCGGAGACAGTTGCGGATCGCGCCACCCGCCTCACGCCCGACTTTACCAAGTTTACGCACCTGAAACGGGCGCAACCTGATGGTAAAATCGAGCCCATTGTTTCACAGAGCTAAATTAGCTCCTAATGTGTGAGAGGAAACTTGCACTGCTGTCAAACATTCCAGATAGCATTACAAGTATCTTATCATATGTACTGTATCTCATGCACTCAGTCTTTGAAAAGTTGGACTGAACCGTTTCTGGCCACGAGAGGCAGTGGGCGGGGCCTAATTCGCCAGACAGGCGGCAGCTCAGATCGGAGCCACAAACTGCGCGTGCGCAGGAAAAGCAGAAAATAAACCCAGCTCTCCTGACAGGACAGCCCCGGGCCAGATATAGCTTCCCCTCCCCCCTACAGACATCGTGGACCCTGCCCAACATTACTGACTCCCTTAACCACGCCCCCTCCGCCTCCGGACCTCCTTGCACATGCCCCCCCCATCACCTCCCTCCCCTACCCCAGAGCCCGATGGCTGGCTGACATGACCCTCTCTCTCCCCTGCCCCCAATCATCACAGAGACACAAATCCCACCTCCCCCTCCCCATCAGCACACCTGCAAGTGCTGACTTGGCTTCCTCTCCATGGTAACAAGGCAGACTGCATTCAACTCTCTGGAATGCTCTGCTCTAATGGCCACGTGACTCGTGAAGCTGATCTTCCCTAACAAGGGACAGTTCCATAAAAATCCCAAGGATGGACAGGCAGGCAGGCAGTGCAGAAAGAAATGGCCTCCAGGAAGACAGCTCCCTGTTTTTCAGATGCTGATCTTGCCAGGTTGCTGGAAGCGGTGGAGGCAAGGCGGGCCACCCTGTTCCCCCAGCAGCTGCTGTCCCAGGGGAAGGGATGGAAACACAGCCTGGGAGGCTGTGGTAGCATGCGCTAGTGCCAGGGCACTGCCGAGGAGATCCCGGAAGCAGTGCCACAAAAACTGAATGACCTAATCCAGGCAGCAAGGGTGAGTGTTTAACCTTATCTAGCATCTTTCCCCTAAATGACCCCCAGATCCCTGCACCCCCCCAGCACCCTGCACGCTTCCAGCCACTGACCCCCAAATATCTCCCTTCCCCCCCTCCCAAATGTATCACAACCCTTACCCTCTGAGGGCCACCCACTGATACCTTGCAGGACCTGTACCATCAGATTTTACATGACTCTTTCTGTCCCCACAGGAGAAGAATGCCCATAATCACCAGGAGATGGCGAAGATGGGGGTGGTGAACCTGAGATCCGGGTCCTCACCCCCTTTGAGGAGCGGGTGCTGGAGCTTGCGGGAAAGGAGGGGATGCAGACCATTAGTGACGGCATGGTCAGGCTGGAGCATAGAAGTGAGCACCTGCCAATCCTCCACTTTATGGAGAAATCTCAAGTAAGTTGCATGCAGCCCAGATTCCTCTCCCTCCCTCGCATTTAACCTTGTGTCCTGTGTTGCAGGAAGGGACCCTAACACGCCTGGGCCATCTGGCATCATGGCCTCCACTGCTGCTCCCACTCATCCTACTCCTGACAGCTCGGAAAACTCCTCGGAGGAAGCCGATGAAGGGACCTCTGAGACCGGCACCAGTTTTGCGTCAGCTTCCACCTCGCAACTCATCATCCCAGAGACTCTCACATCGGTGGGTCAAGTTAGTGGCGAGGATTCTGTGTCACTCTCTGGTGAGCACGACACATCTGCTGATGTACATCGGGTGGAGGAGGGAATGTCTAAGGCCTCTGGCATGCGGGAGCCTGCCAGAGGCGAGGACTCAGCTGGCCCCAGACTATCTGCTGGGCCTCTGAGATCACTTCTCCCTCAGCTGCTGGAGATACAGCAAAAGAGCCAGGGAATGCAGGAAGGGCTGACGACCACACTGGACCGACTGTGAGGCTGCCGGGAGCTTTCAGGCAGACCAGCTATTGCCCAAACCAAAACTGCAAGAGTGATGTCCGCGGTGGAAAGCCTGGGGCACAAAATCCTCACCATGAGTGGCAGGGTCCAAGCGTTGGCTGAATCACAGCAGGCCACGATGGAGTCTCAGAGGGCTGCGGCCAGGTCACATCAGGCCACTGCTGAGGGCCCCAACAGGCTTCTCGAGATTCTGCGGCCCATGGCTGAGAGGCTTGAGAGCTTGCACGAGACCCAGCGGGCCTTGCGAACGTAGTCCAGTCACAGAGGATCATAGCTGAGGGGCTGCAGAGCGTGGCCCAGTCTCAGAGGGCACTTGCTATTGTAGGCACTTTAAAGTCTCATGTTCACATGTTTTTATATTATCATTTATTTTGAAGACACTTCTTTTGGCACCAATAAATGTTATTCCACCCACACCTGTGACGAATTTGTCTCTGATTAGCCTCGAACAGCATGTTGATGTCAGTGGGGGAGGCCCTTCAACGCACTGCTACTGAGAAAATCAAGGCACTCAAATAATTCACTGGATACAGTGGGTGGCATGCATTGGCAGTGACTTACAGCATCTGCCATGGTATCCCCAGAACCAATGAGAGATTCCTTCCAACCCCCTCCTACCTCACCTTCCCAAGTGCTTACTTACCCACCATCGAGATGAGGGCCCAGGTGCCAGCGTGCATGCGGAGCTCAGGTAGGAGTCAGACTAATTTGCACCAGGGCATCATCAATCGAAGCGAACCATCATCACCCTCCTGCCTGCTGCAGAAATTCGCTAACACAGCGTACCCAGGCCCGCCACATTGGTGCTACAATGTTGCAGGAGATTGTAGGACTCCAGTTGGCGGGGGACGGGGGGCGGGGCTGGTTGGCAGGAATGGAACCCATGTGCGGCAATACAGGCTCCTAGTGACCAAAGTGCTTGGTAATCAGGGCCTTCCTTGCCACCCTCGCATGCCTGACCCTTGCTGCCGCCAGCTCTCCAGCGCCTGGATGGTGTTGCTCATCATCATCTTCCTCCCCGTCCTCCTCTTCTTCTTCCTCCTCCTGCTGGACGGCCTCCTCCCCACCAACGCCCGGCTGGTCGGCCTCCAAGTCTTCCTCCTCCAAAATGTCTCCTCACTTGCTGTGCCAGATTGTGTAGGGCACAGCACACCACCACAACGTGGGCTATATTGGAGGGCCCCGCCACAGCGGTCCAGGCACCTAAACCGCATCTTGAGGAGCCTTCGTGGGCCTCATAATATTGGGTCTCCGCCTCAGTCTCAGGCCTCCGCACAAGTGTCATCAGGCAAGTCCGAAGGGGCTACCCCAGGTCCCCCCATGAGCCATCTCTGTACCTCCTCAAAGACTTCCAGGACATTAGAACTCCTCAATATGAAGCTGTCATGTACGCTGCTGGGGTGTCTGGTGCAGACGTGCATTATATTCAGCTGATGGCCACACACCAATAACACATTTATTGAATGGAAGCCCTTTCTGTTTGTGAATCATCCTGAATTCTTCACTGGAGGCTTGAGGGTGACATGGGGGCAGTCTATAGTCCCCTGTACATTTGGCATCCCCATGATGGCTGTGAATCCTGCAGCCCTGGCTTCCTGCAGATCAAATTTAATCTACTGGCTAGTCCAGGCATACAGGGCATCCATGACCTCCTTGACACACTTCTAGATGGATGGTTGGGAAATGCCACAAAGGTCTCCACTGGCATTCTGGAAGGACCCGGTGGCATAAAGGTTAAGGCAGCCATCACTTTCACAGCCCCCGGGGGTGGGTGCATCCCCTGTGCCCTGAGGTGTCAGGTCCTGCAACAAATGGCACAGGTGTTGCACTGTCTCCTTTTGGAGCCGGAGCAGTCGGCAGCACCTGATGTCTGACATTTGCTCGAAGGCCACTCGCGTACAGAATTGCCAGGGTCTCCACTTCCTCCCTCTCCTGCCCTCCCCGCTCTCAGTGTGAATAGCAGCCACATCCTGCCTCCGGTGGCCGTCTCCCTCTCCTCCTGCGAGTGGTAAGGCCTGGGTCTTCCCTGCCCGCAAGTCGTCCTCCTGCTCCTCCTCCTCAGCTCCAGCAGCAACCAAAAGAACAGCAAGATAATGGGATGCATTGCAAAAGTCATCTCATCAATCTGAAGGTGAGGCAGGGGGGGGAGTTTGGGGAAGGGGAGAGACAGATGGAGGGGATAAAGAACTCTGCTCACACCCCCAGCCCAACAACACACACTCCCCATAACCCTCCACAGACCCCCAGCAATACACACTCCCCATACCGCCCCCCCCCCCCCGCCTCCACAGACCCCCAGCAACACACACTCCCCATACCCCTTCCCACAGACCCCCAGCAATACACACTCCCCATACCCCCCCTCCACAGACCCCCAGCAACATACATTCCCCATACCCCTTCCCACAGACCCCCAGCAATACACATTCCCCATACCCCTTCCCACAGACCCCCAGCAATACACATTCCTCTTACCCTCCCACAGCCCCCAGAATGGCAACACAGCCCCTCCCATTCCCCCTCCCCACTCATAAACATACACCCAGCCTGTCCCCAAGCAGCAACAGTGCTTGCTGCTGCCAGCATTTGGACTCAGAGTCAGCGCTAAGACCCAAGGTCAGCACTCTGACCCGGGTCCATCCTGAGAAGCCGAAGTCAGACCCCATGAACAACAGTAGCCCCCCACACACTTTCAGGCTCCCTAACGACCCAAAACACAACATGGCCACCATGAAACAACCCCCTCTGAGCAGAATGGAGCAGTTTGAAAGCCGAGACTTACACGGAATCATAGAATCTACAGTGCAGAAGGAGGTCACTTGGCTCATTGAGCCTGCACCGACAACAATCCCACCCAGGCCCTATCCCACATATTTACCTTCCTCGTCCCGTTGACACTAAGGATCAATTTAGCATGGCCAATCAACCTAACCTGCACATCTTTGGACTGTGGGAGGAAACCGGAGCACCCGGAGGAAACCCACGCAGACACGGGGAGAACATGCAAACTCCACACAGACAGTGACCCAAGGCTGGAATTGAACCTAGGTCCATGGCGCTGTGAGGCAGCAGTGCTAACCACTTTACCTACTCGTTCACCCTCTCTGCTCAAGTGCCTGAATACGACTTTTGTACCTGAGGTTGCAGCGAATGAGGTTGTTAAGGCAGGTGAGCTGGGACGATTGGGAGTGAAGCTCACTAATTACATTGTGCTGAATGCAAAAAAATGTAAATTGATGTTTCATCTGCTTTGGGCAGGTTTTGCTGATTTTCTTTTTCCTTGTAAAATGGGAATGGGTGCCATTCCCGTTAGTCACATCACAACCAATTTTACAACGTTTTCCAGCTGCAAAACGGGCGCGATGGGATCATAAAATTCAGTCCGACATGTCAGGACTAGCATCTGAAATATCCACATAAAGTATTGTCAACACTTTAAGATCAAATTTGAGTGAAGCTCAACTTCAGAATATGCTGTTTGAAATTCATGTCTTTTCGGCAACAGCCAATAGAAACTATTGATCAATCTATAAGTAGGTTCAGAGATGCTGGGTGTAATTGCGACTATACAGCAGCAGAGCTAGCCGACAGAATAATGGAGCACATGATAGCATCTATCCCAGTGGAAGGATTTCAAAAATCCTTTCGGGCCAACCGAAAGATTACACCATGGATGCATTATTGCAAAGTGGATGCAAGTATGAAACCATTCTAATCGATGGGCAGAATCTACAGGCTACATGTACTATGTCCATCATTGGCACAATAGCCAATGCAGGCTGGTCTAGTAAGCAATGCGGCCTCATGCAGTGAGATAATGCCAAGCTTTTAACGTGTGCAAGGTATATATCACCAGAGGACAAAGGGAGTGCCAGTACAGAAAGCAGAGGCTTTTAGAAGTGGTTTGACTCATTAGTAGCCACGACAAAAAGCCAGAGAGGTAGAGCAGTCTAAACAACCAAGAGCGCGCAGGAAGCAACATAAAGACATGATCAACAATCTAGCCCAGCTACATAGTCAGATGGCGAGGATAACCAGAATATTAACACACAAAGTGAGCTACAATGGAATAGTGGTACCAATAGAAGCCTTTGCCACCATCCAGGTTATGGCCGGAACTCTATCACCTTGCCTGCCACGGAATCGACACGAGTGAGGGTCCGACAACAGCAATCTCCATTGACCTCAGCCGGGAATTTCCGGTCTCGCCCGAGTGAGGCTGTAAAATCCCACCCGATGGGCCCGATTTTACCATTTTGATTCTAAGTGCTGAATCTGGGCGTAGTCCAGATCCGACCTCGAAATCCACTTTGCAGCGCGCCCATACACTTTCAGCCGGCTCCAGTCCGATCCGCACTGTGGGCGGGGCTTAGCGCTGCCGGAACGATCGGAGCTCTGAACTGCGCATGTGCAGTTTGAAAAAAATTGGAAAAAGCACACCCGGGCACTGGGCTGGAGCGCGTGGCTATGGTGGTTTGTGCCTTCTTTACAGCTAAATGTTTGCTGAAAGATTGCTTCCTGCTGTGTATCCTATGTCCAGCGTACCCAGGCAGAACAATTCAAATAGAACATCAGTAGTTCGCTTTGGAAGGCAGGTCTATGCCAGGCTGTATCCTGTTTTGCTGGTTCGACCTGATAGGTCCACTATCAATATCCGATACAAGGAGCCTAAAAAAATTATTATGATGCCAGTCGATGTTTCCCTTCTGCCAGAAGCTGAAAGGAAAGCAAGAATGCGCAAACGTGTTCCCAAAAGAGCTAGAATGAAAGAGGAGCAATTTGAAGATGAATTTAAAGTTGACAATTAGAGCAAATTCTGGAAGAAAAAATAGTCTTCAAAATTTTGGATTTTAGAAACAACCATCACTGGACTGCTTGACTGGTTTTGACATCCGTGGAACTTTGACACATGCACATATTATTGTGATGTCATTAATAAGTTGTATTTTTTATTTATGATCTAAACCATTTATTTTATTAAAATGTGTTTCTACAGGAAGGATACAGGGAATGAAAAAACAGATTCCTGTTTTTATTCCTACTATTACATGGCTTAAATGCAAGGAGAAAATGCTTTGAATGTTAACTAGACAATACCCATTCACATTAATTCTGTGCCTCCTGTTCCTGACTACATTTGTGTGGATTTGACTTGCATATATTTAGTTGTTTGTGTGATGTATCATTAAAACCAGTTGCAGGGAAAAAAAAGCAGAAAGCAGAGAGAGCGGCTCCCTGACACAGATCATCCTCTGGCGGCGGGGGAGGGGGGGGGTGAGGAGGAGGCGGGTGCTCAAATGTATCTCTGGTTGGGGGGGAGGAGGAGGGGGCAGGTCGGATGCATCTCTGGGGGGGCAGGAGTGTCCGCTGCCACTCTGCGGGTGATCGGTGGGGAGGGAGGGGGGCACGGGTGTCCGCTGCCACTCTGCGGGCAATCCCTCCTCCCCACCGGAGGAACAAATCCCTTCTCCTGGAGAGGTCGCACATCCACTCCGGGAGGAGGGATTCATTCCTCCGGTGGGGAGAAGGGATCGCCCGTGGAGTAGCAGCGGACACCTCTGCCCCCCTCCCTCCCCACCGAACACCCGCAGAGTGGCAGCAGACCCCCCTGCCCCCCCAGAGATCCATCCAACCCGCCTCCCTCATCCCCCTCAGAGATCCATCTGACCCGCCTCCCTCCTCCCCCCTCCAGAGGATGAAACGACCCGCCCCCTCCTCTTCCCGCCCCAACCAGAGATACATCTGAGCCACCCCCCTCCTCCTCCCCCACCGAGATGATCTGAGTCACCCCCTCCTCCTTCCCCCCCACCCCCTGAGAGGATGATCTGACCCGCCCCCCCTCCTCCTCCCCCTCCACCCCAGAGGATGATCTGAGCTGCCCCCTCCTTCTTCCGCCCACCCCCCCGAGAGGATGATCTGAGCCGTCCCCCTCCTCCTCCCCCTCCATCCCAGAGGATGATCTGGGTCAGAGAGCTGTTGCAGGCTCTGAACCCGCTTTGGAGGTTCCCCTGCAAAATAAAAATCGGTTTCGGATTTTTATTTTGCAGGTCGCTAAAAGCGCGGATCTGGAACGAAACAGAAGAAGGTAAAATGGGATTTGATGGTAGAGTTGGGCGGGCAGTTCATTAAATCAATTTAATGCATGCTAATGCATTTAAATCGTCGGGCCCCCCGATTCGGGCGCGGAACGGATCCGCACCCGAATCGGTTGTCGGTAAAGTCGTGATTTGCTCGGACACGGGCGCAAATCGCGATAAAGGCCTCATGCCCGATTTTACCGCGATTTCGCGCCCGAAAACGGGCACAAATTGTTGGTAAAATCGGGCTATATGTCCACAGATAAAAGGTTAGCATAGTCTATATGGCAAACTGGATACTGGTGCAGATACATGTACACTGAAATGTATGAACTCACAGGAGTGACAAATGATGATTTAATAAACCAACGCCAAATTCACCACGTACAATGGCTCTGAGATCCCATCCCTGCGTTATCACACTACAAAAACAGCCAGGTCACCCCAGATAGTTTACGTTGTGGACATTGCAGGGCTAGTGATTGCAGGCCTCTGGTGTGCAAGGACCTGTCCTTGTTCACCATCCATGGTGTTATCACCAAGACCATTAGAAGGACCAGAAACCACAAGAATCACCATCAGAAAGCCTTTGCTTACGCTAGGAGAAGACCACTTAACTCTGCAACACACATCATCAGTCAACAGGCTACCAAGCTCAATTGGAACCACATACATATACCCATTGCAAACATTGCATTGCAGAACAAATGTGGAAATGCCACAGACAAGTGCGGACAACACCCCCCAGTCATCACTCATCAATATTTCCAGAGTACGTGATACATTAATCAAAAAACAGGGGAAGATGAAGGAAGTCCACAACTGGCATGCATGCAATGACCTGAACGAGCAGAATGTAGTAGCTACTACCTGACCCTTGACCTTCAGGAGTTTTGATAGTTTTGGGCTCTACTGCAGTAAGTGAAAGTCTTCACCTGCTACTTCCATGGAGCAGCAGAAAAGGAGGCAGATGTGAGGGAAACAAAGCCCCAGTTTTCCTTCAGTGGTTACATGTGTTGAACAGGGAAGGGGGTAACAAGCCCAAGAGAAGGAAATCAAAGGAAGCGATAGAAAGCTGACCAATTTTCTGTACTGTTTGTGTTGTTATCCTGTTTGATTTAGAATGGGATAGTAGTGAAAAATCCAGCCCAATCTGACTCTCAGTAGCAATGGCATAATCTATAGATGCAATGGCCACTGAATTTACTGATCTGTTACTTAGAACAAATGAAAACAAATGAATCACTGGGAGAAAGGGAAAATTTAAGTTGTTTGCAAGTTTCCCTGAGATAATCTTTAAACATGAAAAGTAAAGAAGGGAGGATGCTTTCTCATGGATAGCTGTGCAGAGCTAGACATAGGAAATTTTGTTCCTATTACTTGCTGCGTTTGTCCTTGTTTTAAGTGCTGTGCTGTGACCTGAAGCATGATCACAACCAGCCACTTGAGGATGCAGTTGCTATGGAAACCTCCCTTACATGATAAACAGATGTCTTCTAAAGAGCTGGAAGATGGGAATTGAGAGGATTCTCCACCTCTGTGAGACAGAAGGAAAGGTGTTGCATTATCAATAAAATTCATTCCAATTTGAAATGAAATGGCGGCCACCCTGGGCCTTGCCTTCTATTGTTGTAAATTGTACTGTGGACGAGGAGTTGATTAAACAATCGACTGCTTGCCACAACCTTCACCGTGTTCAATATCCAGGTGCAAGCAAACTTCAACCCACTGCCAGCTAGGATCCATTGGTTGGAAAATAATTAGTGGTTGATTGCAGCACCCTTATTAATCTAACCCCTGCTGATCAGGCTCTGACTACTCAGCACACACTCAACTGAATGAACTCAGCTACAGAGAAAGGAAGCAAGATCAGCCATTTCAGTTTGCTTTTTATATAGATCTTTTAAAAAGTCTTAGTTCAGGATTTTTCGGCCTCACTCATCCCGTAACTGTAAAATCCCGCCTGAGGTCTACGGACCTTTCCACGTTCCGCCCCTCCCCCCGCTCTGATTCCCCTGGTGGGCAGGACAGTAAAATTCTGGCATTCATCCCAAAATTCTGGAACTTTATTTTCTTATTTTGTGAGCACTCTCGTACAGCAGCTTCACTCACCTAATAATTTCATCCATAAACACAAATAACCAAATCCAATAGCTCTGTGAAGTATGATTCTCCCACCATGATTATCCCACCATGGATACATAGACATTCAACTATATATTGGTGGTTCTCATCACTCTTTAACCCTGTCTGTGCACTTTCCTTCCACTATATATTTATATATGATATATCCATATGTATATAGTATGAAGGATTAAGATCCATCCTGTATTTTTAATATAAAATATATAGAGTTATGTTCATTACTATCTCTAAAAAATTCACACTGAACAAAGATCTAAAATGGCTGCCTGTGACCCCTAAACCTAAACTGCTTCAGCTAGAAACTCCGTACCATCATTTACAAGACAGGCATCTTCCCTGCATGCCTGTCTAATTGTGAAAAGAGAATTATACAGCACCAGTTTTCAACCCATCAACCTCTGTGAAGAAAACACTCTTTGGATGTTGATTCTGGACTCTGGAACCCACGTGAAACAATATTGTTTTCCTCTGTGGCCTCATTGGTATCAATTTAGTAGGAGTGACTAGGAGCAAATGTAATTGATTGGAATTCTATCCAGTGGGAATAATTGCAAGGTAGTGGTTGTTCCTATGAATTTTTATGGAATAGGAGTGAATGGTAAGGGATTCCACCGGAATTCTAAATAATAGAAATGACTAGGAATAGGTTTGGTTCATTGGAACTCTGTACAACATGAGTGAATGAGTAGGAGTTGAATCAATGAAACGTTTTACATAATGGTAGAGAAAGGAACGGTGTCGTCTTATCTGAGAAGGATTTATTTCACTGTTTGTTTAAATAAAAAATATAGAAAAAGTATAAGTATTGTATTAAGTGGACACGTTAATACTGCTGATGTGCTATGACTAAGGACAGGGAGGTTGATCCTGTTAGAGACCAGGAAATAAAAAGTGATGTTTCTGCCTCTGAAGTCATTCACGTCTGAATTTCATGGATTCCAAGAAAAGATGTGGGAAATATTGGCATCTTTATCTGTGGTTCCACAATCCAAAGGAAATTAAAATGGGAGAATGGTGCTTGTGGTTTGTGGTGCTTCAATTACATGTGGCACCCTTGGCATCAGCACCTTTGACATATCAGTGATTGCTGCCAAATTAATAAACTTCATTTGGGAATAATGATTACTCCTGGAATTCCATGAAGATGCTGATTGAGAATGTTTCACAGCCAGATATTTGGAGAGTTTGTAAATATCTAAATACTCAGCACCTGGGGGCAGGCTTCATGTTTCTAGTGTAAATGGCAAGGGATTAGTCAGGTGGGACAGTCAGTGGCCTTTGCACATAGAATCTATAGCAGAATCCGTAGAATCCCTACATCGAGTCTGCACTGACTCCCTGAGGGAGCATTCCACCCAGGCCTGGCCTGGCCTCGCACCCCCTTCTCCTCCAATTTCCGCTCCCCCCCACATCCCCCCCCCCACCACCCCCCCTCCCAGGCCACCCCAAGTAACCCCACGCATTTTCCATGGCCAATGCATTTAACCTGTACATCTTTGGACTGTGGGAGGAAACCGGAGCACCCAGAGAAAACTCACACAGCCACAGAGAGAACATTCATAATAATCCATTGAAAAATAGGGAGGATGTCCTGGCAGTTTTGAATAAACTGAAGGTCGATAAGTCCCCTGGGCCTGATGAAATGTATCCTAGGATTCTTTGGGAGGCAAGGGATGAGATTGCAGAGCCTTTGGCTTTGATCTTTGGGTCCTCGCTGTCCGCACCATGCCAGAGGACTGGAGAATGACGAATGTTGTTCCTCTGTTTAAGAAAGGGAATAGAAATGACCCTGGTAATTATAGACCGGTTAGTCTTACTTCGGTGGTTGATAAATTGATGGAAAAGGTCCTTAGAGATGGGATTTACGACCATTTAGAAAGATGCGGATTAATTCGGGATAGTCAGCACGGATTCGTGAAGGGCAAGTCGTGCCTCACAAATTTGATAGAATTTTTTGAGGAGGTAACTAAGTGTGTTGATGAAGGTAGGGCAGTTGATGTCATATACATGGATTTTAGTAAGGCGTTTGATAAGGTCCCCCATGGTCGGCTTATGATGAAAGTGGGGAGGTGTTGGATAGAGGGAAAGTTGGCCGATTGGATAGGTAACTGGCTGTCTGATCGAAGACAGAGGGTGGTGGTCGATGGAAAATTTTCGGATTGGAGGCTGGTTGCTAGCGGAGTGCCGCAGGGATCAGTGCTTGGTCCTCTGCTCTTTGTGATTTTTATTAATGACTTAGAGGAGGGGGCTGAAGGGTGGATCAGTAAATTTGCTGATGACACCAAGATTGGTGGAGTAGTGGATGAGGTGGAGGGCTGTTGTAGGCTGCAAAGAGACATGGATAGGATACAAAGCTGGGCTGAAAAATGGCAAATGGAGTTTAACCCTGATAAATGTGAGGTGATTCATTTTGGTAGGACTAATTTAAATGTGGATTACAGGGTCAAAGGTAGGGTTCTGAAGACTGTGGAGGAACAGAGAGATCTTGGGGTTCATATCCACAGATCTCTAAAGGTTGCCACTCAAGTGGATAGAGCTGTGAAGAAGGCCTATAGTGTGTTAGCTTTTATTAACAGGGGGTTGGAGTTTAAGAGCCGTGGGGTTATGCTGCAACTGTACAGGACCTTGGTGAGACCACATTTGGAATATTGTGTGCAGTTCTGGTCACCTCAGTATAAGAAGGATGTGGACGCGCTGGAAAGAGTGCAGAGGAGATTTACCAGGATGCTGCCTGGTTTGGAGGGTAGGTCTTATGAGGAAAGGTTGAGGGAGCTAGGGCTGTTCTCTCTGGAGCGGAGGAGGCTGAGGGGAGACTTAATAGAGGTTTATAAAATGATGAAGGGGATAGACAGAGTGAACGTTCAAAGACTATTTCCTCGGGTGGATGGAGCTATTACAAGGGGGCATAACTATAGGGTTCGTGTGGGAGATACAGGAAGGATATCAGAGGTAGGTTCTTTATGCAGAGAGTGGTTGGGGTGTGGAATGGACTGCCTGCAGTGATAGTGGAGTCAGACACTTTAGGAACATTTAAGCAGTTATTGGATAGGCACATGGAGCACACCAGGATGATAGGGAGTGGGATAGCTTGATCTTGGTTTCAGATAAAGCTCGGCACAACATCGTGGGCCGAAGGGCCTGTTCTGTGCTGTACTGTTCTATGTTCTATGTTCTACACGGTCACCTAAGCCAGGAATCAAACTCAGGTCCCTGGCACTGTGAGGCAGCAGTGCTAACCACTGTGCCACCGTACATGCAATATACTTTTTATTTTTCAATGGATTATTATGAATTTACACCTCAATTTGAAGAAAATGAAGATTGTGTTCAGGGCAAACAGATGAAGGAGAGGAGGAATGATTCCACATCTGAGAAAAATCTCTGGTAAATGTCATCAATCAAGCTGTATAAATCACGGAGATACAGCATAAACATACATCAGCCACAGAGAGGAAGTGAATGGGTTGAACGCTAGTTGATGGTAGCTAGTTCTGGTTATAGGTTAGAATATAATTAAGGGATTCAGTTTATATATACAATAATGGATACAGGAAGCAATTTCCAGTCTGGAATTGAACTGATTGGTTTGCACAATTTATTCTCAAATAATAGACATCCAGAAATGAGATAAAGGCAGTGATGCAGTTGTTATTTTAGAAATGGGTAGAGTTTGCAGCCAGGAGATGCTTGGGAATGCTGTTCAGTGTTGCAGTTTGGAGCATTTCATAATCGAATGTATTATAAGGAACTCTACCACACAGAAAACAATAGGCTGGAAAATTTTGTATGTTGTATTTGACTGATAGTTACTTTTAAAAATTTCAGTGCCTATGCATTCAAGTTCTAGAAGACCTTGTAATTCTTATCTCAGTTCTCTTCAACTGTCCAGCAGGGCCTTGTCTTTTTTTAATTGAAATATGGGGGATGATTCTCCCAAAAGTGCTGAATTGGTGGGAAAACTGTTCTAGATCACAACTGTTTTTTCAGTGCAACTTCAGACCTGAATCTCCCACACTCTGTGCAATGCAGAGGTCACAATCGTGAATCTCATTAAAAAGCCGGGGGGCGGGGCCTATTCACGCCAGAGTCTGACAGTTCCGGAACTCTGCGCATGCGCAGTGGCCCCGAACTGTCAGACTCCCCGTTTGCTGGCCAGCTCGATTGCTGGCCAGCTTGGGACCCTGCAGTTCTGACCCTCCAGACTCCCCCACAGCCTGATCGCAGCCCCCACAACATTTCCCGGGCAAGCCCTGACCTCCCCGCTTCCCCGCAGTGCCCCGATGTCCAGCCCACCCCCTCCCCCCGGCAATGGCGATCCCCACACCCCTCTCACCCCGGCAGACCTCCCCCCCCCCCACTGACCCCCCCAGGAGTCAGACCTCCCCAGGACCCTCCCAGCAGATCACCACCACCACCCCCCCCCCCGCCCCCCCCCCACCCCACCGCCCAGCCTACCCCAATGGCTGGCTTCCCTCCAGCCCAGACCGATTCCAATGCAGCGTGGCAGCAGGATGCCCCAACCACACCAAGCACCCCTAGGTCCCGCCCACAGTGCCAAGATGCCTTGGGCAGTGCCAGGGCAAGGCTGGCACTGCCAGGGTGCCCATGCCCAGTGGGCACCACCCCCCTGATGCCTGACCCCTTGGGGGGCTCCGATTGCCCCCTTCACTCCAGCGGGGCCTCAAGCTAGTTCCTTGAACATGGGGAGCTACTCTAAACCCTGCCGGAATTAAGTACTCCTGGAGGGGTGGGAGGTGCTATCGGGTCCGGCGAGTTCTGTGCCGGGCATGATAATCACATTTAAAATATATTTAACATATATGTAAAACATATTCAACCTCACTTCCCGCCGATTTTCTGTGCACTCCTGGCGGTGCAATTTTCTTCTGGTTGGGAGAGGCGTGTGGGTCATAATCACTCACGGGGAACCCGCGAAATGGCCAACATGCCCATCTCCCGACCCGACCTGTCAGTAAAGTTGCGGGTCACAATGGGCGAATCGGGCACATGGTATCTTTGGCAAGGCAGCACTCTCTCAATGCTGCATTAGAGTGAGTGCTGAATATGTGAAGGAGGAAATAATTTGATATGCTAAATAACTGATACACATCCTCCCCATTAATATATTCTTGAATCTTTTTCACTTCCTGGATTGACTTACTGAGTGAGTGAGAGCAGATTGTCCTGTCTGCTCAGTGACACATGCATTGTGGAAAAATGCACAGTTCCACAGCACTGGCATTCCTCAAATTGAAGACCAGGAAAGTTAATTGCCCCTGTCCCCTCTCTCATACTTTTCAAGCATATAAAGTATTGGAGAGGGCCTCAAAAAGGCCAATCAGAAATTAAGACCAGTACATTCCCTTTGAGACACTTTGAGTTATATATATCCAGTTTTTCACTGTTAGTGAAGAGAATATGAAACAGATGTGAGATCGAGTCAGACAAGCTTTCAGAACTTGAGAACTTGCAATAAAAGCAAAAGGTGGTGAAGGGGTTAAAAGCAGCCTGACAGTTCATGGCCATTTATGGTAAGCATGCGTAATGCGATATTTTGAAGTTAGTCGTATGATACTGGAGAGAAATCCGATGGGAACTGCGGGTTAAAGACCAAATTAGGTTTTACGATCAAGCATGTAAATATTGTAATGAACTGTAAGTGTTAAATGAAGGAGGGTGGAGCATGCTTTATGCCATGCAATGGAAGAGAGTGAATTCCTTTGATCTTTTTGAAGTGTTATTTGAGGTTAGGAGCTGCTGCTGTGTGATAAGCGGCTACTTTCACAGATTGTGCTAGAACATTAGAAACTACTTTGCATCTTGCTGTCAGTTGAGAACAGGTAAGATATATAATGTGCTGTGTTATAATATGCATTTCCCTCACTGATGCAAAATAAGGTTCTCGTTCTTTGGGTTCTATCCTCTATGTCTGTAAAGTGTTCAGACCCTTTTTTGACCACCCTAAACAGTTTCTGAACTTCCTGGATATTTGCTTGGGAACCAGTGTGATTATGTGGGGTGACATGGGATAGTGAAGAGCAGGGGGCGTTGATGTAAAAGTGTTTTTAATCTTTATGTGTGCGGGTCCAAGGCCTCCTCATCCCCACCAATCAGTCATATCTAGTCCTAGCTCAGCTATTAGGTGAGGAACTTGTTCCCTCGGAACAGATTGTCTATCTTGGAAAATTGAGGAAGAGAATGAAAAAGGATTAGGGAAATCAGGATCACTCTCAGCACGAGACTTTCTTAATTTGTATGTAAATCAGCCACAAAATTGTTGTGGTAGCCTTCTTCCAACCAACCACAGGAGACCGAGGGACAGGTTACAATCGTTTTTTCATGATTCAAGCATGGAGGGAATTACCCCAGAGTAAACTCTGGTGCAGCACTCTCTGCGGATACAGCTCTCAGCTCAAACACAGTTCTCACACAGAGAGCATTCTAATCCAGCTCTCTCCACTAAGTCATAGATATAGACTGTTTATACAGTTAGTCAGTGCACAGAACATTGTTTAATTTCCAATCTTGTGTTATTAAGCCCTTCACCCAAAAGCTTTGCTGTTATCTCCTAGCTCGAGAATTCTGTTCTTCTTATAAGTAAACAACCTTGCTGGCAAGCTCTGTTGATTTCAAGTTCTTGGGGGTGTGTAAAGTTCACTGGGATAAGCATTTGACGAGCATGTTATTTTACATGAATGCAGACCTATCCCCCTTTTACTAAACCTATTCATTACCCCTTACAATATGGTATACATTTCTCATGACTAAAGGTTTTCTCCAGATATGTAGTCCAGGATTACTGTTTGAAATTTAGTTCTGCTTGAGATACTTCCTCAGTCTCAGTGTAATCAGCCACTCTTCGAAACCGACAAGTTTTATCGGAAAAATAAACAAAGAATTCTGGGAAATCTCAATGGAGTGGATCATTCACTCTGTTTCTCTCTCCACAGCTGTTGTCAGACCTGCTGAGTTTTTCCAACATTTTCTGTTTTTATTTCAGAATCATATTATCCTACAGTGCAGAAGGAGGCCATTCAGCCTGCACTGACCACAATCCCAGCCAGGCACTATTCCCATAACCCCACATATTTACCCTGCTAATCCCTTGACACTAAGGGGCAATTGAGCATGGCCAATCCACCTAACCCGCACATCTTTGGACTGTGGAGGAAACCAGAGCACCCAGAGGAAACCCACTCAGACATGGGGAGAATGTGCAAACTCCACACATACAGTGACCCAAGGCCGGAATTGAACCCAGGTCTCTGGCGCTGTGAGGCAGCAGTGCTAACCACTGTGCCACCATACCACCCAGAATTCCAGTATCCGCATTATTATGCTTTAAATGTTTATAGGAGTTGTGTCACAATTCCTGTAGTGACTTAGAGCATCAGACCAAAAGAGGTAGGTGCAGAAGTAGGCCATTCAGCCCATTGAGTCAGCTCTGCCATTCAATGAGATCATGACTGATCTGATATGATCATTCTCAAATCCACTTTCTCACCTTATCCCCATAAACCTTGATTTCCTTACTGATTAGAAAAGTGTTTATCTCAGCCTGGAACATCCTTAATGACCCAGCCGATACAGCCCTCTGTGGTAGAAAATTCCAAACTTGTGCAAAGTCTTACCCAGAGACAACCACAAGCACTCCCTTGTGATCAAGGTCCTATATACAAAACCTTTACAGATGTACTTCAATCTGACGGAAGGAAGATGGAGTTAACATTTGGCAAAGTGATACCAAAATAGAAAATGCTGCAAAGGCTCAGTTGGTCTGTCAATATCGATAGAGAAACAGGCAAGGTAAAAATTCAGCTGTGATTCCTCCATTAAAATGTGTGAAAGATGTCACCTCAGCAGCATTGAAAAATGAACAGAATAAATGTGAAGGATCGATCCCACATGCCGTGTTAGACATCTTGTAGAGTTTATGAGGAAATGGATGAACTGTTAGTTCCCATGCAGTAGAAAGGCAATTAGGAAAATAAGAAATGTCTGCAGTAGATCCACCATGCCTTACCATACAGTAATCCTATTATGCACAAATTACAGCAACATAGGCCTTGAACAAATGGTTCCATTACATATATCACCTTCTATAGAGCCATAAGATGGGTAAAAAGCAGAAGTATTTGTGATAATGTCTTTATATTATTGAGCACTGTTTGGTGACAGTGTTCATGTAAATAAGCAGTGTATCGGTGTGAGTGTCTATATTGATGAGCTGTTTATTGGTGTTAGTGTCTATATTGATGAGCAGTGTATTGGTCACAGTGTCTATATTGATGAGCAGTGTATTGGTGCGAGTGTCTATATTGATGAGCAGAGTATTGGTGATAGTGTCTATATTGATGAGCAGAGTATTGGTGACAATGTCCACATCGATCAGCAGTGTATTGGTGATAGTGACTCTATATTAATGATGTGGAGATGCTGGCGTTGGACTGGGGTAAACACAGTAAGAGTTTTAACAACACCAGGTTAAAGTCCAACAGGTGCTACCAAATAAACCTGTTGGACTTTAACCTGGTGTTGTTAAAGCTCTTACTGTCTATATTAATGAGCAGTGTACTGGTGTTAGTGTCTATTTAAATGAGCAGTGTATAGGTGATAGTGCCGACATTAATGAGCAGCCTATTGGTGTTAGTGTCTATATTGATGCACAGTGTTTTGCTAATAGTGTCTATATTGGTGAGCAATGTATTTGTAATATTGTCTATATTGATGAGAGGTGTATATATGATAGTGTCTCTCCATTAGTGTGTATACACTATATTAGTGTATTACAGAGTCATAGAGTCATAGAGGTTTACAACATGTCCATGTCGCCCTTTTGTTTTAAACCTCGAAGCTAGTCCGAAATGCCCGATTTGGCCCATATCCCTCCATATCATCTTAACCATGTAACTGTCTAAATGCTTTTTCAAAGACAAAATTGTACCCGCGTGTACTACTACCTCTGGTAGCTTGTTCCAGGCATTCACCATGCTTGTGTGAAAAAATTGCCCCTCTGGATCCTTTTGTATCTCTTCCCCCTCACCTTAAACCTATGCCCTCTAGTTTTAGACTCCTCTACTTTTGGGAAAAGATATTGACTATCTAGCTGATCTATGCCTCATTATTTTATAGGTCTCTATAAGATCACCCCTCAGCCTTCTACGCTCCAGAGAAAAAAGTCCCAGTCTATCCAGCCTCTCCTTATAACTCAAACCATCAAGTCCCGGTAGCATCCTAGCAAATCTTTTCTGCACTCTTTCTAATTTAATAACATCCTTCCTATAATAGGGTGACCAGAACTGTACACAGTATTCCAAGTGTGGCCTTATCAATGTCTTGTACAACTTCAACAAGACGTCCCAACTCCTGTATTCAATGTTCTGACCGATGAAACCAATCATGCCGAATGCCTTCTTCACCACTCTGTCCACCTGTGTCTCCACTTTCAAGGAGCTATGAACATGTACCCCTAGATCTCTTTGTTATATAACTCTTCCCAACACCCTACCATTAACTGATAGGTCCTGCGCTAGTTCAATCTACCAAAATGCATCACCTCACATTTATTTAAATTAAACTCCATCTGCCATTCGGCAGCCCACTGGCCCAATTGATCAAGATCCCATTGCAATCTGAGATAACCTCCTTCACTGTCCACAATGCCACAATCTTGGTGTCATCTGCGAACTTACTAACCGTGCCTCCTATATTCTCATCCAAATCATTAATATAAATGATTCTATGATTTCTATGATAAATGACAAATAACGGTAGACCCAGCACTGATCCCTGAGGCATGCCGCTGGTCACAGGCCTCCAGTTTGAAAAACAACCCACTACAACCAACTTCTGGCTTCTTTCAATTAGCCAATTTTGTATCCATTTAGCTACCTCACCCTGGATCCCATGAGATTTAACCTTATGCAACAACCTACCATGCAGTACCTTGTCAAAGACCTTGCTAAAGTCCATGTAGACAATATCAACTGCATTGCCCTCATCTACCTTCTTGGTTACCCCTTCAAAAAACTCAATCAAATTTGTGAGACATGATTTTCCACTCACAAAGCCATGTTGACTGTTCCTAATCAGTCCTTGCGTCTCTAAATGCCTGTAGATCCTGTCACTCAAAATATCTTCCAACCACTTACCCAACACAGAGGTGAGGCTCACTGGCCTGAAGTTCCCAGGCTTTTCCCTGCAGCCCTTTTTAAACAAAGGCACAACATTTGCCACTCTCCAATCTTCAGGCACCTCACCTGTGACTATCAATGATTCACATATCTCTGTTAGAGGACCCGCAATTTATTCCCCAGCCTCCCACAATGTCCTGGGATACACTTCATCAGGTCCCAGGGATTTTTCGACCTTGATGCGCTTTCAGACTTCCAGCACCTCCTTCTCTGTAATATGTACACGCCTCAAGACATCACTATTTATTTCGTGAAGTTCCCTAAAATCCATGCTTTTCTCAACAGTAAATACTGATGAAAAATATTCATTGAGGATCTCATCCATCTCTTGTGGACCCGCACATAGATGATCTTGTTGATCCTTAGAGGCCCTACTCTCTCCCTAGTTACTCTTTTGGCCTTTATGTATTTGTAGAAGCTCTTTGGATTCTCCTTTGCCTTACCTGCCAAAGCAATCTTGTGTCCCCTTTTTGCCCTCCTGATTTCTCTCTTAACTCTACTCCAACACACCCTATACTCTTCAAGGGATTCACTTGATCCCAGCTGCCTATGCATGTCATGTGCCTCCTTCTTCTTCTTGACCAGAGCCTCAATATCCCGAGTCATCCAGGGTTCCCGACTTCTACCATCCTTGCCCTTCACTCTAAGAGGAATGTGCTTACCCTAAACCCTGGTTAACACACTTTTGAAAGCATTCCACTTACCAGACATCCCTTTGCCTTCCCACTGACTCCCCCAGTTAACTTTTGAAAGTTCCTACCTGATACCATCAAAATTGGCCTTGCACCAATTTAGAATTTGAACTTTTGGGCCAGACTTATCATTCTCCATAGCTATCTTAAAACTAATAGAATTATGGTCACTGGTCCCAAAATGATCCCTTACTAACACTTCTTTCACCTGCCCTTCCTTATTTCCAAGAGGAGGTCATGTTTTGCCCCCTCTCTAGTCGGGCCATCTACATACTGAATGAGAGATTCCTCCTCAAGACACTCAACAAATTTCTCTCCATTCAACCCTCTAATACTATGGATACTATGGCTGTCCCACTCAATGTTGGGAAAGTTAAAATCCCCTACTATTACCACAATAATTTTCTTGGAGCTACCCACAATCTCCTTACATATTTGGTGGTTGTATATTTTGATGAGCAGTGTATTGGTGATAATAACTGTATTAATGAGCAGTGCATTGGTGACAGTGTCCATATTGATGAGCAGGGAATTGGTGCTCGTAAATATATTGATGGGCAGTGTATAAGTGATAGTGTCTCGATATTGATGAGCAGTGTACTGGTGATAGTGTTTATATTGATGAGCAGTGTATTGGTGATAGTGTTTATATTGATGAGCAGTGTATTACTGTTAGGGTCTATAATAATGAGCATTGTATTGCTGGAAGTGTCTATATTGATGAGCAGTGTATGGGTGACAGTGTCTCTCTCGATGAGCAGCGTATTGTTGACAGTGCCCATATTGTTGAGCAGTGATTTGGTGACAGTGTCTATATTGATGAGCAGTGCATTAGTGTTTATGTCTATATTGGTGAGCAGTGTATTTGTGATAGTGTCTGTTTTGATGAGCAGTGTATTGGTGAAATTGCCTATATTGATGGGCAGTTTCTTGGCGATAAGGTCTCTATGTTAATGAGCAGTGAATTGGTGTTCGTGTCCATATTAATGAGCAGTGTATTGATGATAGTGTCGATATTGATGAGCAGTGTATTGGTGACGGTGGCTCTATTGATGAGCAGTGTATTGGTGATAGTGTCTAATTTTTTGAGCAGTGTATTTGTGTTAGTGCCTATCTTGAGCAGTGTGTAGTGTCGAAACTAATGAGCAGTGTATTGGTGACAGTGGCTATATTGATGAGCAGTGTATTGGTGACAGTGGCTATATTGATGAGCAGTGTATTGGTGACAGTGGCTATATTGATGAGCAGTGTATTGGTGACAGTGGCTATATTGATGAGCAGTGTATTGGTGACAGTGGCTATATTGATGAGCAGTGTATTGGTGACAGTGGCTATATTGATGAGCAGTGTATTGGTGACAGTGTCTATATTGATGAGCAGTGTATTGGTGACAGTGGCTATATTGATGAGCAGTGTATTGGTGATAGTGTCTATATTGATGAGCAGTGTATTGGTGGTAGCGACTTTATTGATGAGCTGTTTATTGGTGTTAGTGTCTATATTGATGAGCAGTGTATTGGTGTTTTTGTCTGTATTAATGAGCAGTGTATTCGTTTTAGTGTCTATATTGATGAGCAGTGTATTGGTGTTTTTGTCTGTATTAATGAGCAGTGTATTGGTTTTAGTGTCTATATTGATGAGCAGTGTATTGGTTTTAGTGTCTATATTGATGAGCAGTGTATTGGTTTTAGTGTCTATATTGATGAGCAGAGTATTGGTCACAGTGTCTATATTGATGAGCAGTGTATTGGTGTCAGTGTCTATATTGATGAGCAGTGTATTGGTGACAGTGTCTATATTGATGAGCAGTGTATTGGTGATAGTGTCTATATTGATGAGCAGTGTATTGGTGACAGTGTCTATATTGATGAGCAGTGTATTGGTGTTAGTGTCTATATTGATGAGCAGTGCAGAAGGAGGCCATTCGGCCCATCAAGTCTGCACCGACCACAATCCCACCCAGGCCCTACCCCCACATATTTACCCGCTAATCCCTCTAACCTACACATCCCAGGACTCTAAGGGGCAATTTTTTTTTAACCTGGCCAATCAACCTAACCCGCATTTATATTGATGAGCAGTGTATTGGTGACAGTGTCTATATTGATGAGCAGTGTATTGGTGTTAGTGTCTATATTGATGAGCAGTGCAGAAGGAGGCCATTCGGCCCATCAAGTCTGCACCGACCACAATCCCACCCAGGCCCTACCCCCACATATTTACCCGCTAATCCCTCTAACCTACACATCCCAGGACTCTAAGGGGCAATTTTTTTTTAACCTGGCCAATCAACCTAACCCGCATTTATATTGATGAGCAGTGTATTGGTGACAGTGTCTATATTGATGAGCAGTGTATTGGTGTTAGTGTCTATATTGATGAGCAGTGCAGAAGGAGGCCATTCGGCCCATCAAGTCTGCACCGACCACAATCCCACCCAGGCCCTACCCCCACATATTTACCCGCTAATCCCTCTAACCTACACATCCCAGGACTCTAAGGGGCAATTTTTTTTTAACCTGGCCAATCAACCTAACCCGCATTTATATTGATGAGCAGTGTATTGGTGACAGTGTCTATATTGATGAGCAGTGTATTGGTGACAATGTCTATATTGATGAGCAGTGTATTGGTGACAGTGGCTATATTGATGAGCAGTGCATTGATGTTAGTATCTATATTGATGAGCAGTGTATTGGTGATCGTGCATATGTGTTGTCAACAAGTGTCACGTTAATTGTGTTTCCATTTTTGAATGGATTTCTGACCTAACCCTTTTGAATAAGGAACAACATGTTGGGGAACTGTGTGTTTATATAGGCGATGGGCCCAATTTTACTATCAGAAAACTTGGTAAAGTTGGGCACGAGGCGTTGTGGGAGTGGGGCAATATCTGTGTGGGGGCCGGGGGAGGCATTATCCGGCATGCGCAGTTGGAGGCCCCGATTGGAGCTGCAGTGTTTAGCCCCACCCACAGGCTTGTGCAGTGCGATTCGGACACGCTTATATTTTTGCAGGCAGAGTGCGTATGGGGGCACCACAGAACTGGTCTAAAAGTCGGATCGGAAACACTCCCAGTTTCAAGTCCGCCCAGCACTTAGAATCAAAATGATAAAATAGGGCCTTATGAGTGCAGAAAGTATTGAGAATGTTTGTGTCCGCATTCAATGTATCTTTGTTGTATCATCTATTGAAAATGAAGTTTACCTCTTTATTTCAAGTATAATTTGCTTAGTAATTCATGTGTCATCTGTTTGCTTCTGATTCATGTTGAAGTAAACGTGGCACCGTGTTGGTAATTTCTTCAGTTGGCGAGGTCCTTCAGTCAATTTGTTTCGTTTGGTTTCTGGTTTTCCCATGGAGGTTCGAACCCACGGAGAATTTTATCAAACCCACAAGAGTGGGAAACATGGCGTGCAGGTGACTTCATTAGATGGGATGGAAAACTTTGATTTCCCAACTTGGGTTCAGAGATAAAGTCAACAGTGTATTTGCAGCACATCAAACATAGTGCTGGCCTGTTGTAATACATTTGCATGCCATCAATACTCATCAACATGAAATAACTTTCAATGAAGTCCTACCTTTAGGATAAAGTCAATGGTGCATGAGTATCCTGTGGCACCCAAACCATAATCATTTAAAGATGCATGCACCTATGAAGTTGTGTGTACAATCAGTGGTTTTCCTTGCTGTGCTCTATGGTACAAAGCAGGGAGCAGGGAATGGCAATGTGCACAGAATCTTGGGACCAGAAAGGATGAGCTGGTGGTGAAGGGGCTTGTGGAGTGGGGTCGAGGTCATGGAGGATTGGAAGAGGGATTCGCGGAAGGTAGACAGTGGGGGTCAGGGGCATGGAGGAGTGAGGTGGGATGTGGTGTCCTGGGTATGGCAGGGGTGCGGGAGCAGTAAGTCAAGGCAAGAAAATGAGGGTCCTAAAAGGCGGGGTCAATATTGTCCAAATATGTGTCCATCTCGAGCTGTTGACTGACAAGAACCACCTACACTTACCCTGCTGAAATTGCTCTCAGAAAATGCCCTTTACAATGCATAGGAGGAGCTAAGCCTAAATGTTTAGCCATGTCCCAGAGTGGTGAACATGATGCTGGACAGTAACATAAGCATTCAATCAAGAGTGAACAAAAACACAACATTGTTTCTGCTACAATAAAATAAATGTTCAGAATCCCCCTGAAACCATCAATGTATGCCAACCATGAGGCATGCCACTACATTTAGCTCTCTAAGCTTGTCTCAAGAAATATGACTGATGCACACATGAGTAAAATTGAACCAATTTAAAATGAAATATTTACAATTGAAATTTAATTTTGAAAAACATCCATGTTACCTTTGTGCTCTCAAGTCTTATCTGAATGACAATGTAGTTGGATTGAAATGTTGTGGCAGTGATGCGCAGCCTCCCTGTTTGAGCAGGAGTGTCTTTATTTGGCTGCCTGTAGATGCAGCATTGTCACCAATGTAAAGCTCCCCTTGCTGCTAAATTGAATGCGTTTTGCATGCAAGCCACTGGCACTTAGAGTTATAATTGCATGGGAAAAGGAACAAAGAGAGAAAGAGGAAATGGTGTGCATTTCCACTTATGATGTTGGGAATGGAATATTGTTGACAAAATCCAGATCATGGTGTTTAGGCGATTGTCTCTCTATATTGATCTATGTATTGTTGACTGTGCCTCTTTGTCGATTACCATTGCATTGAACATAGTTTCTTTTTATTCATGATTGGTATGTTGGTGATCATGTCTGTATATTTGTGTATTGGTGATTGTGTCCCGATATTGATGAACAGTATATTGATTGGTGTCTTGGTGGTCCTGTTTCCAGAATAATGATGATTTCTGATCATATATTGATTTTGTTTTTATTGGTTAATATGATGTGGGTGTCACTGGTTGGGCCTGCGTTTATTGTCCATCCCTAATTTGAGCTGAGTGGCTTGCTAGAATATTTCAGAGGGCATTTAAGAGTCAACCACATTGCTGTGGGTCTGGAGTCAAATGTAGACTGGACCAAGTAAGAGTCAAGGCAAGGACAGTAACATAAGATTATGTTACTTCTCTATTTTCTTCTCTAAAGATCATTAGTGACCCAGATAGGTGTTCATAATAATCGACAATGATTCCATGATTGTCGTTGGACTTTTAATTCCAGATTGTTATTGATCTCAAATTTCACTATCTGCCATGGTGGGATTCAAACCCGGGTCCCTGAGCATTCTCCTGGTTCTTTGGAATACTAGTCGAGTGACTTATTAATACAACACCACCTCCCCTATTGATCAATGAATTGTGAATGCGTCTCTCTGTTAATGATCAGTGTCTTGACGATTGTGTCTTCATACCAATGTTCATTATTTTGATGCCCTCTGTTATGATCAGTGCACTGCTAGTTGTGTCTGCATATTGACTATCAGTGTATAGATAATCACCTCTGTATTATTAATCAATATACTACCAATTGTATCCCTATATTCATGATCATGTTTTTTGTAATCATGACTCTCTCTATCATGACCCGTGTATTGGTGGATCATATCTGTATATTGATCAGTTTATTCATAACCATGTGCCTCTGTTTATGATCACTGTATTAGTGACCGTGTCTCTCTGTTGAAGATCCACATTGCAAATATCTAATCATGGTTCAAGTTTATTAGTATAAGAATGTTATTTTTAACTGCAGAAAATGGGATAAATGTAATTAATGCAGCTTGGAGTCTATTACACTTAAGAGATTGGGATCTTGTTTTAAAAGGTTAACAGCTAGAAAGGTGAAACCATGAAAAAGCAGGTGGGCTTACTTAGTTGGAGAATTGGCGACATGTCTACACTGCTTATTGAGAAATTAAGTCCATAGATATATTATTGTTTTGGGAGTTAAGACTAAATTAATTTGAAAGCATTCAGCAGAGGGTGCTGGTTGATGGGAAATATTCATCCTGGAGTTCAGTTACTAGTGGTGTACCGCAAGGATCTGTTTTGAGGCCACTGCTGTTTGTCATTTTTATTAATGACCTGGATGAGGGCATGGAAGGATGGATTAGTAAATTTGCGGATGACACTAAAGTCGGTGGAGTTGTAGACAGTGCAGAGGGAAGTGGCAGGTTACAGAGGGACATAGATAAGCTGCAGAGCTGGGCTGAGAGGTGGCAAATGGAGTTTAATGCGGAAAAGTGTGAGGTGATTCACTTTGGAAGGAGTAACAGGAATACAGAGTACTGGGCTAATGGTAAGATACTTGGTAGTGTGGATGAACAGAGGGATCTGGGTGTCCATGTGCATAGATCCCTGAAAGTTGGCACCCAGGTTGATAGGGTTGTTAAGAAGGCATACGGTGTGTTAGCTTTTATTGGTAGGGGGATTGAGTTTCGGAGCCAGGAGGTCATGCTGCAACTGTACAAAACTCTGGTACGGCCACATTTGGTGTATTGCGTACAGTTCTGGTCGCCGCATTATAGGAAAGATGTGGAAGTGTTGGAAAGGGTGCAGAGGAGATTTACCAGGATGTTGCCTGGTATGGTGGGAAAATCGTATGAAGAAAGGCTGAGGGGCTTGAGGTTGTTTTCGTTAGAGAGAAGAAGGTTAAGAGGTGACTTGATAGAGGCATACAAGATGATCAGAGGATTAGATAGGGTGGATAGTGAGAGCCTTTTTTCTCGGATGGTGATGGCTAGCACAAGGGGACATAGCTTTGAATTGAGGGGTGAGAGATCTAGGACAGATGTTAGAGGTAGGTTCTTTACTCAGAGAGTAGTAAGGGCGTGGAATGCCCTGCCTGCAGCAGTAGTGGACTCGCCAACATTAAGAGCATTCAAATGGTTATTGGATAAACATATGGATGATATTGGAATAGTGTAGATTAGATTGGTTCCATTGGTCGGCGCAACATCGAGGGCCGAAGGGCATGTCCTGCGCTGTAATGTTCTATGTTCTAACCCTTAAAGATTATAAGACACATTTACTTCATGAGATCAACTAAGAATTTGTAAATGAGGGATAATTAACTTAAAGGTGGGTTTGAGGACATTCCAGAGTAGGCTACCTCATCATGGAGCTGGGTGGAGCTTAGGAAAACGATTTGGTTCCAATTTATCTGGGCGTTTTCTGGGAGAAGCTTTTGGTTACAGTTTGGATTTTATGTGGTTTCCATCTCACTAAGAGCAGGTAGTCCAAACAAGTGCTAGTTTGACAGATCTGCACTGTAAGCAGAGTAAACACTAACTTCAAATGCATGGAAGGTGAGTGAGGATTACTCATGTGAGAACAGAACATTGCCTGATATGAAGCTCGTGGGACAATCTACAGTGTGCCTCACAGTGTCTTATTGCAAATGAAAGTAATCAGGTGCATTAGTGTGGAAGTAACCAGAGCAAGGGACAAAGGCTCCATCGTCAAGAGATGGAAAATGAAAGTTTTACCTCAGATCGCTGGAGATGAGGAAAATACTCCAGAAGATTGTAGCATACATATGGAAATAAATAACTTTAAGATTGATGTGACTATTGAAGAATTGTTGGAAGGAGTAAGAAGTAACCTGAATGCATAACATACACAGTTACAAACTATCGGGTTAATTTATTTATATTTGTTTTTCAATTTGTTGTGTTTGTTAAAAATGAAACATTGATGCGTAATTGGTTGAAACAAAGTGTTAGGATTTCTATTCATAATTGATTAAAACAAAGTGCTTGGATTTCTATTGAAATGTTACTGGTCCGAACCAGAGTGTAACATCAATGTTTTTGTGTTTGTGTCTCTCTGCTGATGATCATTGTGTTGGTGGTTGTGTCTTTCTGTTAGAGTGTATCGATGTCATGTCTCTCTGTATTGATGATCACAATGTAAGAATAATTTTTTTTTAGCTGTAATTGATATATGAGAATTAGTAAAGCATATTCATTTGGTAGCTCATCTTGAAATGTTGATATTGACAAAGAGACTGGGATTCAATTTAATTCGGGTCACAGTACTTCAGTATACGTTCTCACTGATTAATGGTTTCCTGTTCTGAGATGGTTGCTGAGATTGCTGACTGATTGATGAATTTGGTGAGTGGGAGTAAACCTGACAGTTCAAAATTAGATATCACACATAATTGGACAACAGACAGTATTCTCCCATCTTGTGTCCTTCCAGTCTACTGCAAGATTTAACAATCCAAATGATTTTCATCATTCTGTGACAAATGTTATGACAGAGATTGATGGAGACTAGGGACTTTTAAAAAGAAATTCAAACTCTCAGTTAGCAACTGAATGAATTACCCCACAAGATTTCACATTTTAAACAAAGAAGCTTTGCTGTACAAGAGTAAAACAAAGCAAGTACTACTAACTTAATATTATATTTTGTGCACTTACACTTTAAGCCTGAAGGTCTCAGCAGGACACTCCCAGTTTGACTTCTATTTCCACCCAACAGTTTTCCTATTCTTTGCAGGATCTTAGGGGTTCCTTCACTTTACCAGGCATCAAACCAAGGTGTGCCACAGCTCTTAGGAATTCTCTTTGACTGTGTACAGTGTTTCCACTATTCTCAGAGGTATGAGATTTCTTATGGCATCCCACTCAGCAGTTCTCCAACTCTCCTTAAGCACCTCACAATTGTGGACACCCCAGCTCAAGCGTGGGCCTTATTACACTCTTGCTTAGTGACTCCAACTCAGAAATACTCTTGCTTTCTAATTGCTCTCTGCTTCTGCTCCACAGTGCCTTTACAACTTTTGACAGATGCTCTTTCTCTCTCTTTCTCTCTCTCTCTCTCCCTCTCTCGCTGCCTCTCTCCAAGCTGTTCCAACTGTAGACATCAACTGTTTATTTCAAACTGCTCCAAAGCTAACTGCCTGTTCCCTGAGAAATCACACAGATAAACCCAAAACAAAAGGGTACCTCCCAGTGTAATCATTTTCTAGAGCAATGTGGTATCCTGGGATATGCCCAATAGAGATCAAACTCAATTCATTTACCTTCAAAACATCCTTTTAATTCTGGGATCCACATGGAAAATTTAAACCCTTTATGGAGACAGCTGTAGACATCCCATCTGCGCCAAGACTCAGAAAGGGTTATCTATTGTTTAGCATTTCCCTACTTCCAAATCTGACTTTATTAAATAAAAATCAGCCACCCTTTTGAATTGAGATTTCTTTAGGGGTTGTTTATCAGCTTCCTAGCCCAGGAGTTTCCATTTCCTACATTTAAAAATTTCAATTCCCAAATTGAAAGTCATATTTCTAAAGCATATGAATCACATTTTTTTTTCACTGGATGTGGCTGCATCTTCTCTACAGCCTTCATAACGTCTTGACATGTGATGCCTGGAATTGAACATGATGCTTGTGTTGAGGCTGAACCAGTGTTTTATAAAGCTTCATCATAATTTTCTTGTAGTTGTTCTCTGTGCCTCAATGCTCAGGATCTCATATGATTTTAAACTTTCTCAACCTTCTGCTTTTCCAACTTTCATGATGCGGTTCTTATCCACTTAGCTCACATGATCCAACCAACGGCATCACCAATAGATTCAAAGGAAACATGCTAGGAATCCCTGCACATTGGTCTATATCTATATTTGGCACTCTCTCTTTCCAGGATATACCCGATATTCACCGCAGGCAGTGGAGGTGGAAGCTATTCAATCACTTTGTTTACACCCATTGACTATGATTCAGTACTGTAAAGGAGGGAGCTAAGAAAACAAGCCTGGTACATAGCTGAGAAGCTGAGCGATGCATGATTCTTCTTCTTCAGTGATCACTCACTAACGAGTATGATTGTCCATCTAACAAACTTCATGTTACTAGCCATGAGCTCTGTAGGTTCTTGTGTGACTAATGAGCCTGATCCCAGAGCCACATCTTTGACCTCACACTTAGCTGGTGTTTCCAGGAGGTGGTTTCAGTCCTTGGACTCTAGATCACTGATTTTCCTTTCGCAGGATCCTTTTCTAGTCCTCTCCTTTCAATCAGGAGGTTCCTCCCAAGTAGGTCCCTTCTGAGCAAGGCTCTCCCAGGCGTTGATGTCGATGTTTCATTTTTTGAGGTAAGTCTTCAGAGTGTCTTTGAAGAGCTTCCTTTGTCCTTTTCTTGGTCGAGAGCCTTCCTTGAGTTGGGCGAAGAAGAATTGCTTTGGCAGCCGGGACTCTGACATCCTAAGCACATGGCTGGCCCAGCCGACTTGGTTTCAGATGATCATGGCCTCAGTGCTGGTTTCTTGGCTCCTTCAAGGACACTGATGTTAGCACACCTGTCATCCCAGCCTATGCGGAGAATCCATATCAGACAACATTGACAGTACCTCTCCAGGGCCTTGACATGGTGGCTATATGTCGTCCAATTTTCTGAGGCATATCGAAGAGTTAGGAGGACGACTGCCTTGTATACCAGGATCTTGGTATCAGCACAAATGTTGCAGTCATTGAAGGCGTCCAATGGTGGCACTCACGGATTGGATACAAAGTTGGATCTCCACATCGATATCAGCCTTCAATGAGAGGTGTCTCCCCAGGTAGGAAAAATGTTCCATGTTTGGCAGGATTTCTCCGTTGGTCGTGATGGAGGGAGAGACTGGATCTTGCGCTGGGGCAGGTTGGTAAAGAGCTTGTGTCTTCTTGAGCCTGAGGCTGAGACTGATTCTTTGGTGTGCTCCCTCGCAGGTGTGAAGCGTGGCTTGGAGATTCTCTTCTGAGAGGATGGAGATGGTGATGTCATCCGTATACTGAAGTTTCATGAGTGACGCTAATGGCGTTTTCTTTTTGGATTTCATGCGGTTGAGGTTGAAAAGTTTTCCTTCTGTCCTGTAGATGATGGCCACTCCCATGAGAAGCTTGTTCCTGACAAGCTGAAGTTCAGTGGCGATGAAGATGGAGAAAAGGGTGTGGGTGATGACAAATTCCTGCTGGACTCCGGTCTTGACCTCAAAGGTTTCTGTCTTATTTCCATTAGTGATAACTGTCACCAACATCTGGTTGTGGAGGAGTCAGAGGATGTTGATGAATTTCTCTGGACAGCCAACCTGTGACAGGGTCTTTCATAGCACTTCCCAACTGACTGAGTCAAAAGCCTTGGTCAGGTCGATGAAGACCATGTAGAGCAGTTGATGTTGCTTCTGGCATTTCTCCTGAAGTTGTCAGGCAGTGAAAATCATGTCTGCTATTCCACAGTTTGATTGGAAGCCATCCTGGCTTTCTGGAAGGATTACTTCAGACACTGGGAGAAGTCAGCTAGCGAGGAGTTGGGCAATGATCTTCCCGGTGATGTAGAGTAGGGAGATTCCTCAGTCGTTCCCACCGTCCACTTTGTCTCCTTTCTTGAAGATGGTGGCGATGACTGCATCCCTGAGGTCAGCAGGAATTTCTTCTCTGTCCCAGACTTTCAGGAACAGCTGATGGAGATGGTGATCTCTACTCCTCCAAGTTTGAAAATCCCTGCTGGAATCCCGTCCATTCCTGCAGCTATTCCATTCTTCATGTGTTTAATGACAGTTGTGACTTCAAAGAACAAAGAAAATTACAGCACAGGAACAGGCCCTTCGGCCCTCCAAGCCTGCACCAATCTGCTGCCCGTCTGAACTAAAGCCCCCTACCCTTCTGGGACCATATCCCTCTATTCCCATCCTATTCATGTATTTGTTCAGACGCCCCTTAAAAGTCACTATCGTATCTGCTTCCACTACCTCCCCCGGCAGCGAGTTCCAGGCACACACCACCCTCTGTGTAAAAAACTTGCCTCGTACATCTCCTTTAAACCTTGCCCCTCTCACCTAGTAACTGACTCTTCCACCCTGGGAAAAAGCTTCTGACTATCCACTCTGTCCATGGCCCTCATAATCTTGTAGACTTCTATCAGGTCGCCCCTCAACCTCCGTCGTTCCAGTGAGAACAAACCAAGTTTCTCCAATCTCTCCTCATAGGTAATGCCCTCCATACCAGGAAACATCCTGGTAAATCTTTTCTGTACCCTCTCCAAAGCCTCCACATCCTTCTGGTAGTGTGGCGACCAGAATTGAACACTATATTCCAAGTGCGGCCTAACTAAGGTTCTATAAAGCTGCAACATGACTTGCCCTGGCCGATGAAGGCAAGCATGCTGTATACCTTCTTGACTACCTCCTCCACCTGCATTGCCACTTTCAGTGACCTGTGTACCTGTACACCCAGATCCCTTTGCCTATCAATACTCTTAAGGACACTGCCATTTACTGTATATTTCACATCTGTATTAGACCTTCCAAAATGCATTACTTCGTATTTGTCCGAATTAAACTCCATCTGCCATCTCTCCGCCCAAGTCTCCAATGATCTATATCCTGCTGTATCCTCTGGTAGTCCTCATCGCGATCCGCAATTCCACCAACCTTTGTGTCATTCACGCTTGGTGGAGGTCCAAGATCATCTTTGATTGGGGACTTGGGGGATTGCCTCAAATATGTCCTTATCTATGATTGTGTCATAGTATAGGAGTTCTTTAAGAGTTTTCCCCATCGAAGGCTGATGTTTTCTCTGTCTCTCAAAAGCGTTTTGTCCTTACTTCACACTGGTTTGAGGTTTAGAGAGTTGCATCCAAATATTGCCTTGGTGGCACTGAAGAAGCCCCAGGTGTTGTTCTTGTTGGCGAGGAGTTGTAACTTCTTTGTTTTCTCAGTCCACCATTGATTCTTGGTTTCCCTAGTTCTTCTTTGTACCTCCGCCTTTTCTGATTGATAAGTTTTCCTCTTTGCCTTGCTGGTGATGTTCTTTTGCCAGATGTAGAGAGATTGTTGATGAGGATTTGGATGGGGTGGTAATTCTTGTCGAACCACTCTTGGTGTTTCCTGGTCTTGTAGCTGATGGTTTCCTCACAGTTTGAGATTGAGGCTGTCTTCAGCTCTTTCCAGTTTTCCTCCACTCCACTAGAATGAAGACTTTGGAGAAGACATTGTTGGAAATTCACTAGCATGCTTGGCTCTTGAAGCCGTTCAACATTTCTTTATCCTCCACTGCTTCTGGTGGAGTTTGATGGATATAAAGGATGAATGAGCCAGTGGTCTGGACAGCAGTCATCTGCTGGACATTGCTTTGGTGATGAGGGCATCCTTTTGGTCTGGAGATCAGACAATGATGAAGTCAATCATGTGCCAGTGCTTTGATCGTGGATGTCTCCAGGAAGTGTTGGACTTGTCTTTTTGGTGGCACAGTGTGTTAGTGATAACAAACTGGTGTTTTGTGCATTTGATGCACTGGAGAAGCCTGTAGGAGTTGCAATTCCCAACTCTTTCCTTTCCAATGGCTTCTTTCCAGAGCTGGAGCCCTTTCCAGCCCTGGTGTTGAACTCCCCAAGGAGGATGATCTTGTCCTCCTTCGCAGTGTTTGACAGTATGTTGCCCTGAGCGGTATAGAAGCTTTCTTTGCATTCAGCATCAGCTTCAAAGGTTGGGGCATAAGCACTTGTGACCATTGCCTGCTGGTTCTTGGCAAGTTGCAGATGGAGGTCACAATGCTGACACAGAGCTCCGAGAGGCAGTTGATGAGTTTGTGCTTCATGATGAATCTAATTCCATGCATCCTGGGCTGATGATGGTGTTTTCCTCTCCAAAAGAAGGTGCCAGTACCACCTTCTTTCCTCAGCTGCCCTCTACCTGCTCTTCGGGTCAGGGCAGAGATGTCAATGTAAATGTGCCTGAGTTCATGGGCAACAAGTTCTCCGCTCTAGCCAATTGTTCTGCTCATTATCCATGAGGGATCGTACATTCCAGGTCCCGAAATTGAGTTTAACTTTGATTTTCTGACTGCAGGTAGATAAGGCTGCTGGATGCGGCTTGCCAGCCAGGTTGCAGATGTCTATTTTTAGGGCACCTTTTCTAGGCCTTTTCCCATGCGGGGTGAGCAGAGTGGATCATGAAGCGGGCTGCTCAGTCATGAAGAAAGCTGCCAAAACACTCTCCTGTTCCTATTGCAAGATGACTGAATCAAACTCCACCGCCTACACGCCGGTCCAAAGCTAGGGACTTTCAGATCTCATGGTCCTGTCTCCGTCACCTCTTACCATAGGGCTTGCCTGTGTGGAGGGGTGTGTTGGTTTCCTCCAGGTAAATGCCTGGTTCGGGACATCTTTTATCATGGAAATGCCGATTCACATCAGCAGACGCGGTCCTTGACAGAAGGTAGGTCCAGTTCCAGTGGCAAGGGGAACTCGATGACTGGGGATCTCCCTACTGCGGCAGTCTCTATCCACCATCGCAGCCACTGATACCATATGAATATCTGATCTGCCGTCGAAGGCTTGCTTTGGATTGTGCTTTGTCTAGTTCTTCCCCACTGGCCTTACCTTCATGGGTGATCCTGCCAGAAAACTCGAAACAACAATGTTCTCGGGATCAATGCAATGTTCAAGCCTCTCCATCATGGCAAAGTGGCAATCCAGGGAAAGAGTTGTGTGATTAGTCACTATTTAAATGTTCCGGTTTCCTTTTACTGCGATTTATTGAAGAGAAGCTCAGTTTCATATTTCTAAAATGGAACAAGAGACATTCATAGAACATAGAACATAGAACATTACAGCGCAGAACAGGCCCTTCGGCCCACGATGTTGCACCGACCAGTTAAAAAAAAAAAAAAACTGTGACCCTCCAACCTAAACCAATTTCTTTTCGTCCATGAACCTATCTACGGATCTCTTAAACGCCCCCAAACTAGGCGCATTTACTACTGATGCTGGCAGGGCATTCCAATCCCTCACCACCCTCTGGGTAAAGAACCTACCCCTGACATCGGTTCTATAACTACCCCCCCTCAATTTAAAGCCATGCCCCCTCGTGCTGGATTTCTCCATCAGAGGAAAAAGGCTATCACTATCCACCCTATCTAAACCTCTAATCATCTTATATGTTTCAATAAGATCCCCTCTTAGCCGCCGCCTTTCCAGCGAAAACAATCCCAAATCCCTCAGCCTCTCCTCATAGGATCTCCCCTCCATACCAGGCAACATCCTGGTAAACCTCCTCTGCACCCTCTCCAAAGCCTCCACATCCTTCCTGTAATGTGGGGACCAGAACTGCACACAGTACTCCAAGTGCGGCCGCACCAGAGTTGTGTACAGTTGCAACATAACGCTACGACTCCTAAATTCAATCCCCCTACCAATAAACGCCAAGACACCATATGCCTTCTTAACAACCTTATCTACTTGATTCCCAACTTTCAGGGATCTATGCACACATACACCTAGATCCCTCTGCTCCTCCACACTATTCAAAGTCCTCCCGTTAGCCCCAAACATTCCCCAAAGAGACATTATTTGACATTCCCCAAACCTCAGAGTTCCCCGTTGGGGAAACGGGCTCTGAATGGCCATTCATGAGAGATATCATCAACTTCTCCATCACAAGTTTTGTTCAAGAAATATTGGAACTAAAAAGAAGCAAGTTGAGACATGAGGAGAATGGACAAAATCAAAAGATGGAGAAGAAATGTATATGCGAGTGTTGTTGGGGCAGAGTGCAAGAAATAAAAAATAACCATCAGACGTATATGTTAATCAAGTTTATTCTGGAGCAAATGTAGCATCATAAATTTGCAGACTGAGGCATATTGAATATTTATATCTTTATGACTGGAATGTAAATGATCACATAAAACTCATTACAAATTCATCCTCTGGGAAGAATTAACACATTATCCTGTGTTATATGCCTTCATTATGGCAAACTTCTCCTGAATACCCAGAGAGATCCCCTCTTCAAATGTGGAACTCTTACATGCAAAAAGCAATGGATGTTGGTTCAATTAATCATTTTAATTCTGCAATGGATAGAATTTTGCTCTGAGAGGGATTATAAAGGGATTTGGAACTAAGGTAAAAGGATTGTGGGACATGCTGAAGAGGCCAAACTCTTGGGGAGGAGTTAGACCTTTGGTCAAGGGGAGCATCACTAGCATTTTGGAATAATTTGACAGGATGATAGCAATAAGAAAGAGCAGAATTGTCTTGCTTGACACTCTGAACAGAACTTGTTTTGTTCTCATTCCTTTAAATGTTGTGAGCATAGCCAGCCTCTCTGTCCAAACATATGCCTGTGATCTCCCTTGCTGAGCAAATGAATAACTGCTCTTTGCAGTAAGTCTGTGATTTGTATTTTGAGAGTGCTGAAACGCTATTATTTGAATAATGATCTGTTCAGCCAATTTGTCATCCTGCTCCCATTAATATGCAAACAAATTAAATCCTTTTGCATCTCATTCCTGTTCATTCCTGCATTTTCTGCTGATTTTTCAGATTGAGAGTATTAAGAGAACACTCAGCAAATTCATCTCCAATCCTGTGGCTTTCTTTTCAACAGGAGTTAGCCGATTGTTGCAAAGTAACTCTTTACGAGCCAGTATAGATATGTGGAAGATTGCATGCTTTAAAGAGGTGATGGACTGCGATATGGGCAGTTGTAACTGTTTTATGTGTTTTTCTCTTCGAGATTCTTGGCAATTTTGTCCGTGCTAATTGGCACATTACATCACTGGATGAGCTATTCTGTAAACTAATTGCCTCTCAGTTAAGCAATACATCTTGAGATCCTGCCTAAATCTACCACTGCTTACTTTAAACACATCGGGCCTGATTTTACCATTGCGTCGCACCCGAAAACGTGGTAAAGTCGGGTGTGAGGCCATTAACGCGATCCACGCCTGCATCCGCGCAGATTGCCACTTAACCGAAACCCGGGAATGCCGGCGATCCACTTCGCGCCCAAAACGGGCGCAACGGAGATTCAAATGCATTTGCATGCATTTAAATTGAATTAATGAACTGCCCGCCCAACTTTATCAGCATTTCCCCCTTTACCACCGCGTTTGCCAATCCGGAACCGCGCCGCAATGGATCTGTTAAATAAAAGCCTGAATCGGGCGCTCCAGCTTCTGAAGAGGCGAGTTCAGAGCTTCCAACGGCTCTCTGACTCAGATCAGTGGTGGGGGGAAGGAGGGAGGTGGGTCAGATCATTCTCTGGTTGTGGGGGGGCAGAGGGGAGTGAGGCCAGATCGTTCTCTGCTTGGAGGGGGAGGAGGAGGAGGCGGGTCAGATGTTCCTCCGAGGGGAGGGGTGAGTGAGGCCAGACCATTCTCTGGGGGGGGGGGAATGAATGAGACCAGACCATTCTCTGGCGGGGTGGGGGGGAGTGAGGCCAGATCGTTGTCTGGGGTGGAGGGGGGATGGAGGAGGGAGGCGGGTAAGATGTATCTCTGGTGGGGGGGGAGGCCCAATCACTCACTGGTGGTGGGGGGGGGGGGAGCAGATGGATCTCTGGTGGGGGGGGGGTCAGATGGATCTCTGGTGGGGGTGCGGGGGGAACAGGGGGGTCTGCTGCCACTCTGTGGGCGATTGGTGGGGAGAGAGGGGGGCAGGGGTGGCGATTGGTCTGGGTAGCGGGGGGTTTGATAAGGGGGACAGCGATGTGTGCGTGCACCATCGCTCCCGCTTTTCGCTCTCGTGCCATTTTCTCCGCTTTCTGCGGCCCGGGAGCGATCTGACACGGGCGCGCTTTTTCAAATTTTTTTTCTAACTGCGCATGCGCAGTTCAGAGCTCCGATCATTTCAGCCGTGCTAAGCCCCGCCCACAGCACGAATGGGACTGCCGTTTTTTTTTCAGGCTGAGTGCGTATGGGGGCGCCTGAAAGCAGATTTCCGAGTCTGATCCGCATTATGCCCAGATTCAGCACTTAGAATGAAAATGGTAAAATCGGGGCCATTGTGTTGTTTAGCCATCTTTAGCTGAGGCAAGTAGCTCATCCTGGATCACATTAATTTGACAAACACACCTTCTGCCCTCCTGTCTTTTTCTTCTCATTGAGGAGGTCTCAATTCTTCCAATCTATCCTCCAGAGGTTTATTCCAATAGCTTTTCTTTCCACGTTTTCTAGGTCAGTCACAACCTTTCTGTTTCCATGGGTTTGATAATAACTTGCAGGCCGGGATTTTCCCCCCAAAAAAAGAAGTGCCCAATGAGCAGAAAAACAGGAGAATTTCCCACTGTTTTTTTGGGCAAATTTAGTGGAATGAATCTCCGACACTCAGTGCATCACAGAGTGCCTCAGGGAGATTCACGCTGGAAAGTGGTGGTGGGGCCTTATCCCGCTGGAGAGGCCGGCAACATAGCGCTGAGTGGACCACTGCTCATGCACCAATCTGTCAATGGGGAGATTGGTGCATGCTCACAGACCGCGCCCCCACCCCGCCCCCACCCCAATCACTGGCCTCCCGATCGCTGGTCTACTGATTGTTACCCGCCCCTCTCCTCCATCACTGCCTGACCCGATCTCCACCCCCAACCCACCGTGGCCCTCGATCACCCCCTCCCCCACAAACTCCATTGCAGAGTACGCAGTGGGTCCCACACCCCCTATCGGCCTCCCCATTAGGCCCTGCCCCCCCGGCACTCCCTCCGACCTCCCGGGGAGGCCTCAATGGCCTCTGTCCCCACTAGCAGTGTGAGCATGCCAGGTCCCCTTTGGCGGAGACCAATTGTAAACCCCGCTGGTGGAAACCATTCCAGCAGGGGGGGAGATGCTAGTGGGCCTGGAGGCTACCGCCTGGGCTTGCTAACCATATGGATATGACAATTTCTATATGGTAATTAGCCCTGCGCCGATTTCCTGTTGCGAGTCCTGCCACAGCCTCCCCCAGCCCCCCCCCAGCTGATGTCTCCGGGCACGCTGCACTACTCGACCTACTCCACAAATAAAAACAGAAAATGCTGGCCTGGCAACACCTGTGGAGAGAGAAAATAGCGTTACTGCTTCGACTCTGTAGGAGTCTCTTTCCGCCATTTGGACACAAAACATTGGGCCTGATTTTACCATTTTCATTCTAAGTGCTGAATCTGGGCACAATTCAGATCCGACTTGGAAATCTGTGTTCAGGCGCCCCCATAGGCACTTAGCCTGAAAAAAAAAATCGCCAGTCTGAATTGTGCTGTGGGCGGGGCTTAGTGCACCCAAAACGATCGGAGCTCTGAACCGCACATGCGCAGTTAGGCAAAAACTTGACAAAACGCGCCAGTGTCACATCGCTCTGGGCCACAGAAAGCGGAGAAAGCAGCCGGAGAGTGAAAAGTGGGAGCAATGGCCCCTCCAGACATCACTGTCCCCCTCATCCACCCCACCCCCCCGTGTGCCCAGATCGATCGCAACCCCCTGCCCCCTTCCCCCCCACCAATCACTCACAGAGTGGCAGCAGACCCTCCTCTCCCCCCCAATCCCCCCACCAGAGATCTATCTTACCCGCCTCGCTTCCCCTCCCCCCCGAGAATGATCTGGCCTCAGTCCCCCGCCCCCAAGAGAATGATCTGACTTCACTCCCACCTGCCCCCCCCCCCATCTGACCCGCCTCCTCCTCCCTCCCCTCACCAGAGAATGATCTGGCCTCATTCCCCATCCCCCCAAACCAGACAACGTCCGTCCCTCCCCCCCCCCCCCACCAACTAGACAATGATTGGCCTCCCCCCCCCCGCAACCAGACAACGATTGGGCCTCCCTCCTCCCCCCCACCAGAGAATGATCTGACCCGCCTGCCACCTCCTCCCCCCCCCCCACCAGAGAATGATCTGACCCGCCTGCCACCTCCTCCTCCCCCCCCCCACCAGAGAATGATCTGACCCGCCTCCCTCCTCCCCCCCACCACCTATCTGAGTCAGAGAGCTGTTGGAAGCTCTGAACTCGCCCCTTCAGCAGCTGGAGCGCCCGATTCAGACTTTTATTCAGTATGTCTATTTCGGCG
Source organism: Mustelus asterias (assembly GCF_964213995.1). Lineage (NCBI taxonomy): Eukaryota > Metazoa > Chordata > Chondrichthyes > Carcharhiniformes > Triakidae > Mustelus > Mustelus asterias. The sequence continues at coordinate 76,720,743 of NC_135809.1, forward strand.
CGATTCCGGATTGGCAAACGCGGTGGTAAAGGGGGAAATGCTGATAAAGTTGGGCGGGCAGTTCATTAATTCAATTTAAATGCATGCAAATGCATTTAAATCACCGTTGCGCCCGTTTCAGGCGTGAATCGGATCGCGGCCATTCCCGGGTCTCGGTAAAATGGCCATCTGCGCGGACGCGGGCACGGATCGCGTTAATGGCCTCACACCCAACTTTACCACGCGACGCAATGGTAAAATCGGGCTCGTTATTTCTCTCTCCACAGGTGCCGCCAGACCTGCTGAACATCTCCAGCATTTCTGTTTTTTCCTTTCAGATTTCTAGCATCTGCAGTATTTTTGTGCTAATTGTCCCTTTCAGAGTAACATGGCAGAGGAAGGGTCACCCAGGCCAAGAGAGCCTTACTTTGCTGTGTTGCCCACAATTTTGCTTTTGTATTAATGTAATGTTCCATGTTAGGACTGATCACTGCTCTATTTAGAGACATAGGATGACTTCCTTTTGATCTTTTCTTCATTCATCTTTCACAACAACCTAAATCCCATTTGCCTTTTTAGTATCGAGTTAGCATCTGGAAGGACCTATTCACTGTGATCTCTAAACGCTCCTCTGAACTAACTTGTCAGTACTTTATTATTAATCCAGTATCTGCTCTGGACCAGTAGGCGAAAACCTTTACAAAAAAGGAGGTAATAGTTGGGGAATTAAAATAACATTTTGAATGAAGTGGCAGAGGGAAATCACTCACACTTATGCATTAGATAGTTGTTGGTTCAACTTCACTCGCGAGACCTGAGCATCTAATCTCTGATATAATTGTACATTCACTATTTAATTGTGCTCAGGTGATAGACACTTTCTGGGATTTCACTTGAAACCTAAAAATAAATACAAACTAAAACTATGGTGGCTGGGTTTGGAGTATATACCTGCAATGCATAAATAAACTCTGTCAATAAATCTAGAAATGTGTAGGGATGGCATCAGTTCCACCTTTCATCAACTGGCTCTCCGGAATGGATCAATCTAGATTGACACTTTAGTGTAAATCTAAGGGAGTGTACACTCTGAGTTTCACCCTTCTGATGAGAGGTTTACTGACCATGTCAAATCCCATTACGCTCCAAGGTCTAA